>NW_021291976.1:21802-27985 GCF_002162155.2 Triticum dicoccoides
TATGTATGTATGTATGCTTTTTTGTATGCATATATGTTGATGAAATATGAACAATGCATTAGGAAAAACCTTTACTTTTTTTCGAAATTTTCTATTTGAACATTTTTTTTTAAAAACAAGCAATACTAAAAGAATGAGAGGAAAAAGGAAAATAAGAAGAGGAAGAAAGGAGGAGAAGAGGAGAAATAAATAAGAAGAGAAAAAAGAAGAAAAAGAAGAGGAGAAGAAGAAAGGAATAGACGAGAAGAAGAAAAAAATATATTCTATTTTTTCTTTTTCTCCTCTATTCGTTTCTTCTTCTCCTCTTTTTTTTTCTTTGATCTTCTCCTCTATTCCTTTTTCCTTCTCCTCTTTTTATTTCTTCTTCGTTTTCTTATGTTTTATCGGGTCTGTCGTCGTCGATAACTTCAACACGTGGGGGAGGGGTCGATATACCCCCTCACCGATAATATTATTTTCATGTACGTATGTCGTGTCGATATAAACTCCCGATAACTTCAACACGTGAGGGGGGGGTCAATATACCCCCTCCCGATAACTTCAACACAAGGGGGGTCGATATACCCCTCCCGATAACTTCAACACGTGGGGGGGCGATATACCCCCTCCCCGATAATATTATTTTCCCATGTACGTATGTCGTCGTTGTCGATACAAACCCCTCCCGATAACTTCAACACGTGGGGGGGGGTCGATATACCCCCTCCCCGATAACATTATTTTCCCGTGTATGTATCTCGTCGTTGTCGATATTACCCCCTCCTTGAAGCGTTCTCGAGGCCACCCCAAACCCTAGCTAGAGAAGCAGCGTTGAGGCCACTAATTAATATGATTCCTTACTGTGATTAGCTAGCTAGTTCTACGTTTGCCACTAGCTAATATATCCATCTGTCATGTTTGAATAATAATTGCCATGTTGTAAATATTTGTAGAAACTATGGACACCCCCCGAGACGAAGCACAAGAAGCGTTGTTGGGGGACATAATCGCACAAGGAAGTGATGCCGTCTTCTCGTTTCTGAACGACACCGATGGTCTGGAAGGACAGGGTGAAGAAGCATGCTATGATTATGATGGCTCCGGTGACCCAATGACGGTGCAAGAAGGAGACCGTGAGGACGGATCCGGTGACCCAATGACGGTGCAAGAAGGAGACCGTGATGACGGCTCCGGTGACCGAACCGAGTCTAGCCACGTATATATATTAGTTAAGCCTGTGCTGACTAGCTAATTGATGCATTCATTGTTTTGGTATATGTACACATATTAATTAACTCTCGTCTTTCTTCTTTTTTCTATCCCTCCAGATCGAGCACAACTTCGGTAAGGAGACGAGGCCCGAACAAAAAGTTGAGCTCGGATGAAAGGTTTGAGATCACAGCAATCGCACGCGACGGCGAACCGATTGAACCCATCCGGACAAAGAACGCATTTTCTGCTCAGTGCGGGGTTCTTGTTAGGGATAGGATTCCGATCAGCATCCACCAATGGTATATGCCTAAGAGCGAAGACCCTGAGGTGTCTTATGTCAATGATATGCAGAAAGATGATCTTTGGACTGAGCTGAAGGCAAATTTCACCCTACCGCCAGGGGAGGATCCGGAGAAGCCAGTTATAGAGCAATTAATCAAGTCTTTTGCTCTTAAGAAGATGGCAGGCCTATTCAGGAGGTGGAGGAAAGAGCTGAAAAAGTTTGTCGACAAAGAAGAGACACCAGAATTCATCGGCAAATATGAGAAGATCAGAGATCACTGGCCCGCATTTGTGGCCCACAAGACATCGGAAAAGAGTAAGAAGATGTCGGCGACAAACAAGCAAAATGCTGCGAAGAAGAAGTTTCACCATCGCACGGGGTCAGGTGGCTACCTCAAAACCCGGCCTAAGTGGGCCAAGGCTGAGAATGATCTGCTTGATAAAGAGATCGAACCAGAGACAATGAACTGGCCAGACCGTTGCCAGACTTGGTTCTTCGGGGCTGGCGGAACCTTGGACCCTGTATCAGGGAAGTGCCGTTGGACGGACGAGCAACTGAAAATACCAGTCAAGAGGCTTCGGCACTATATCAATGCAGCGCAGCAAGGGACGTTCGTTCCAGACAGGGAGAACGACGAGCTCACAATGGCCCTCGGGAATCCTGAGCATCCTGGACGGACACGAGGCACGCCAGGCTCCATTCCGTGGAAGGTTGGTTTTCCGGACGCAGGGGGTTACAAAACCCAGGAGAGGAGGAAGAAAGTGGAGCATAGCCAACTGCAGGCGCTCCACGCAAGGGTACAAGGGCTAGAGGAACGAGAAGCAGATCGCAGCAAACGACCTGCCGAAGCTTCCCCCGAAGCTACCCCGCCATCTCAGCGGAGAAGCAGCGTGGCTTCCACCGAGCTGCTTCAGCCGGAGCATGTCTTGACGGCTCCTGCTAGCCACCCTGTGGATTTTATCACGGAGTCTCATAATTGCCACCTTATGGCGCAATGGCAGAACTTAAAAGTCAAGGCGGCTGTCGGCGAAGTTCGACCTTCTGAACCCGGCGCAACTTTCCACTGTCGTCCGATTCCAGAAGGATATGCTAGGGTGACGGTGGACGAAATAACAGAGGGATTTGAGGACCTCCAGCTTGACCACACTACCGGTGAAGGGGAGACTCGGCTGGGTTATGCTCTGAAGACTCCATGCCTATGGCGGAAGGAGTTCATCAAGCTTTCGAACTGGACGCCTCCTCCTCCTCCTCCGGCGAGTCAGGGCACTCCGCCTCCTCCACCGCCTCCTCCTCCGGCGAGTGACGAACAGGGCAGTCGGCCTCCTTCTCTAGCGCGTGGCAGCACTCCGCCTCCTTCTCCACCTGCGCCGGCGCGCCAGAGCAGCCAGCAGCCTCCTCCTTCTCCGCCTGCGCTGGCGCGCCCGAGCAGCCTGCAGCCTCCTCCTTCTCCACCTCGCCAGCAAGGGCGGAAGAGACCCGCCGCCGCCCCGGCTTCTCCGGCGCGTCATAGTCCTTCTCCTCTGCCTCGTAAGCAAGCATGAAAGAAGACAGACGCAGCCGCTCCGTCTGCTCCGGCGTCTAGCAGTACAGCCAGAGGCGGGAGGCAATACAGATACGGTCCACCTCTCAAGCCTCTAGAGAAGTTACTGTACGAGATGACCGTGGAGGAAAACAAGAAGATCGTGCGGACCGAAGTGAAGGACTTCTTTGAAGGGTTGAAAGCGCAGAGACATCCACCTCCGAAGGAGAAGATAGATCCGGTGAAAGTGAAGCGTACTCTGGCTGCCCTGAGGAAACCACCAAAGTCTCCGCCGAAAGGCAACTATGAGCACATCCTTGAAAAGTCATTTGTCGAAGCGAAGCGGTCTGGAAGTACTGTCACTGATCAAAGGTTAGCAGAACGACGAGCTGGGAAAAAAAATTGCCCAGCTCGGCGAACAAGCGAAGCAATCGCTCCCCCCGCTCCAGGTTTTTGATGATAGCGTCGCTAATGATCCGGGCGGGATGGTGCCGGGTTATAACAATCCTGCAGATTACCTGCCCGACGATTTACATTATGATTTCTTGGAGGCGGACGAACACAGATACGTGTACGGGAAGCCTCTCGTCAAAGATGAAAGATCTCTAACAACGATGATGTTCAGATTCCATAATTGGTACATGAAAACCTGCAGAGAGTCTGAGGGGCGGAATATTTTGACGCTGAGAGTTAGAGAGGAGCATGACCTCATAGGAATTGAACAGAATGTTCCATTTGAGGAGTTCTTCGCGTTTTTCAATCTAAAGGCCCTCGATAAATTAATAGTCACTTGCTATTGCCTGTAAGTAGTACTACTTCTGTCATTAATTAAGTCTCTATATATAGGTCAGCTCTTTCATTGCATGTATTTTTAATTATCCTCACTATATTAATTATGCAGATTGAAGATCGCCGAATTGAAGAAAAGACAAGTCGGTGATATTGGGTTCATTAACACAAATCTCATAGATGTATATATGTTCAGATCTCATGCCAAAGATACCGAGGCCAAGCTGCTACAATCGTTTCTATTAAATCAAAACAAAGCTATAATTAATACTCTTCCCTTACGAAGTCAAGTGAGTGTTACTGTCTTGTGCATCCCTTATAAGTCGAGGTTGTAGTAATGTAATTGATGAGTTATGCATGCTTGCGCAGGTTCCACTATATTCTGCTAGAGATTAAGCTTGAGCAGGGACAAGTAACCGTCTTAGACTCGAGACGAAAAGATCCCACGGAGTATGCGGACTTGACTGAAATTCTAGAGAAGTAAGTTAAACCGATCATTATCGCACCATATCGGCAACTTTGTTCATTTCGTGATATCAAGTAATTGTTTTCTTTGTTTGGCAGGGTTTGGGAAAAATTCACCTCAAAAACTCTGGGACTGCCGAAGAAGCTGCAATTTAGATACCCGAAAGTAAGTACTATAGAGTAAGTACTATAGTAGCATGTTCCACGCATCTCCTAGTGATTCAAGCGCTAGTTTCATCAATACCATTTAGCATGCTTGCTAATTATCAGTTTAATTGACCTCTATTCCTTGTAAAGTGGTTGTGGCAGGAACAAGGGAATGATTATTGTGGATACTACATTTGCGAGTCCATCCGCCACACGACCTGTGAGCGGGGCTAGTCTGACAAACAATATGAAGTGCGTAAATAATAATATTCGCAATTTTATTTTATTATCATCATTTGTGTTCAGTTTCATTTATTCATATATATGTATTGACCCCTTCTTCAAATTAGATGTTTCGGATGCGGGATGAACTACTACCACCAGATCGTATGCGAGCAATTCAAGAGGAATTGGCGGCATTCTTTCTTGACCACATGATCGCTAAAGACGGAGAATACCATGTGGACCCTTAGTTTGTTTGGAATTAGGAGATTATATTGTAAGAGATAATTATATTGTATATATGTAGCCAGTAGCGTCGGATAGATATACGAGAACTTGTTGTTCGACCAATCTCTCAGAGAAGGAGAGGTGGTCGATATCACTTCTCTCTGTATGCATATGTTCATGACGATCTTCTGTTTCCTTCATTTGCTTACTAGCTAGCTAGAGTGTCTAGTCCTCTGTATACGTATATATATAGTATGTAGCGTCGATCAAGCACGGAGATAAGAGAGGACAATTCTCTCTATTAATTAGCTAGCTAACACAAACACCTAAATTAACCCCCCAAAACCCCCTAACCCCCCCCCTCCCCCTCAA
This sequence comes from Triticum dicoccoides, assembly GCF_002162155.2. Lineage (NCBI taxonomy): Eukaryota > Viridiplantae > Streptophyta > Magnoliopsida > Poales > Poaceae > Triticum > Triticum dicoccoides. The sequence continues at coordinate 27,019 of NW_021291976.1, forward strand.
AACAAAAACAAAAACACCAGCCACAGAAATGCTGACGCGTGGAAGCCTTTTGGTCCCGGTTTATGTCACCAACCGGGACCAAAGGCCACCCTGCCTGGGCTGCCCGCAGCGGCCACGTGGATGCCCATCTGTCCCGGTTCGTGTAAGAACCGGAACTAAAGTTGGGAGGCATTAGTAACGATTTTTTAGTCCCGGTTCAAGAACCAGGACTAAAGTCCCTTGCGAACCGGGACAAATGCCCTGTTTTCTACTAGTGACTGTATGAGTCGTTGTCTACGGCCCTCACCCTTTGGTTTATATAGATACTAGGGGTTCCTAGGTTTTAAATAGGTCAGTTGCATCTAAGGGCAATCGTGCTGAAGACTACCCGATTTTACGAAGAGCTTGGAGCACTGCTTGTTAAATCATGAAGTCCCAGCAAAACACACTGTTTCAGTTCATCCTTCTCCTTGTATCCATCGCATCTGGTTAGATATTGAAATGTTCACAGTCCCAACTGTCATCCATGCTCCTTTCTTCTCAGTAACCATTGGTGGAAAGCAGATTATCTCAAGCGGGACATCACCATGACACATCATTTGTTACTGGGCATTTATTACGGCCAATGCAATAAACTAGACATTCATTTTGTTCAGGGCTCCAGCTCTAGCTTGCGCACATCTGTAACTGGGTTTGCCCAACCAAAGGGTAATTTTAAGAAATCAATTTGGTCACTGAAGAAGAGGTAGATGATCATGCCTTCGTTTCTTCTGAATCACAAAGCCAAATCACTCCCACTCTACTGGCTTGCCCAGTTACAACCAAGGATAGGTACAGAAGAAGCGCAAGTGTGAATGTTGATCAATGTCCTGCATATATAGGTACCAATTTAGTGCATAATTTTGTGTGACTAATCTACATCTAGCATTTTGTTAAACACGGATTTCTGTCTGCCTTTACCATGTTCACGAATATAGTGTCGAAGGAA
>NW_021291976.1:27995-28658 GCF_002162155.2 Triticum dicoccoides
CGAAGAAGTATACGGCCCCTCGCACCGCAGCCGATGCCGATGCCTCCCATCCGAAGCAGAGGAAGCCGAGGGCGCTGCCGGCAAAACCACCCGGCATGTTGAATGTCGACTGGAAGGTGGAGGTTCAGCGCCGGGAGGCTGTCACCACTGACCGGCGAAACAGGCTCAATGCCAAGAGGGCCCAGGACAAGGTGGCGGCGGCGGAGCGGGCAGAGGCGGTGTCTCGCGCGGGGATGAGGAATCCACCAGGCGGCCACGGCCCGCAAGCCGCCTGGAGCCAGCAGAGCGTCGGGTTGTCGGCTAGCTTCTCGCCGTCGCTGCAGCCATGGGGGTATGCCGATGGCGATGTGCGCGGTAGATTCAACCCCAACATCACTTTTCTGCATAGCCCGCGCGCCACACCCTCCGGTCTAAACCCCGACCAGCACACGCCCTCACCCGCATTCACCAGCGTGCAGTACCCCCCGTACACCTACTCGCCGCCGGCTTACGCCGCCTCTGCGCTGTGGCGCCCTGCACTTCTCGCAAGCCTCATCTTCGCACTTTGGCAACCCCGACATGGTGGAAGCCGACATGGACGAGATCATCACGAGCGGCTCGGCCGCCGCCGCCGCCTCCCCCGGGTTCCAGGTGCAAGACGATACGATGGACCTCGCCGGCGAC
>NW_021291976.1:29156-34455 GCF_002162155.2 Triticum dicoccoides
GGAGTCGGCGCCTGAGTCAATGAGGAAAGGCAAAAAAAAGAAGTGGGGGGGGGGGGGCGGCGAGCCGCACGTCAAGTGGACGTCCAAAGAAGACGAATGCCTTGCCGAAGCACGGAAGATCGTCTGCCTCGAACCGATCACCGGCACGAACTAGAGCGTCGACACGTACTGGGAGCACATCAAGTCGGAGTTCGACGAGCGCAAGTTTGTCGACCCCTACTTCGCCACCATCCACATGAAACGCGGCTCAAAGGCCATGACGAACCATTGGGCGCTCATCCAAACGGCCTGCAACAAAATGACATGGGATCGTCGAGGAGATCGCCGCTAGCCTGGAAAGCGGCGCCAACATCGAGGGCCAGGTTAGCCTAGACGCCTACTCTCGTTTCTTTTCGCCATGTGCGTCGCGGACCCTTGTTCTTCGGCGCAGATGGTTCGGATGTTTGACATGTACCGCCAGGACAGCAACACCGATCAAGAGTTCAAGTACATCCATGTGTTCTCCCGGATCGAGAAGTGCGAGAAGTGGGCGGATGTCCGGTGCACCCTCACCAAGGCCAAGGAGACGTACAAGCCGGACGCGCCAACACCGGACGATGGGGATGGGCGCCCTGACGGCAACAAACGAGCCAAGATGGAGAAGGATGCCGCACCGACTACCGAGCGCATGCACGCGTCCATCGAGCAGTGCATCGCCGACGCCAAGAACCACGCCGCCCAGAGGGAAGAGAAATCCGAGGAGAGGTGGTCGACATTGATGGAGAACAGCACCCTCAAGCTCGACCTACTCCGGACCAACGTCGTCGTGAAGAAGAGGAACAAGGACCTGGCTTTCCTGATGGGGGCGGACATGGCGACGATGGACGAGCAGGTCAAGGCGTGGTATCTGGCGGAGCGCGGCCTCATCTTGAACCAAATGCCGTCCACGGCCGCGCCAACTCCCACGCCGACGCCGACACCGACACCGCCGCCAAGCCCGAGTAATGATGCCTCCGCGATGCCCAGCACAGAAGCCGCGTCGACGACGACCAACTCGAGCACGCCGACTCCCGCCAGTCCGACGCCGGAGGAGGAGCATGCCGCCGTTTGATGCATTGCCTACGCGTCCTTCCTTTTGAACTCTGAATTTTCAGGTATGATTGATCACCGAACTGTGGCATGGTGATCGCCGAACTTTGTGATTGCTAAACTTGTGGCGTCTTTTTAGGTAGCGGGAAATGTCATGTTTGAATTTATGCGCATCTTGGGGGGCGATCCTGGGGGCGTGACTGGGAACTAGATCGCCCAGGGCCGAAAAAGCGCCGGCCGAAGCGCCAAACCACAATCGCCGTGTGCGCCTGGGGGCCGAACGGCCGGAGCTGCTCTAAGAATTGACCAAGAAAGACACAAAAATAACCGTTAAGTAAAAAAACACTAGCAATCCCTTTGTTCCCAAACATATCGAGCTCTTCGAGTTTTCCTTGTCTCTAATGCATGATTACTTTTTACAATCAAATGACTTTTGCTTAGGATCATTAAAGACATAATTACTTTGATCTTCCATCTGCTTCAGTCTCATTGCAGACCTTACTAAAACAAATACATAACAGAAATGCCAGGCCGGATTTTTGCAGGCCATACATTACACAATGATATATAGGAAGGGGCAGCAACATTTTTCTTCGTTCACACAACTATCTCACCAAATGTCGTTGTCTCAAAGGAAGTAATACTACTATCTCACCAAATGTTATCTTCAGGCACCTACACCTCATCATCATGCCTTTGCGAGGGATACAACCAGCATAGCTCGAGATGTTCTGGCACGCTCCTCTTGCAAGCTCCCATCTTGGCTCCAATACATCTCCGCGGCCATCACAAATTCATTCATAACCTTTCCAAAATGCTGGACTATTATTGGCTCAAATAAGGCTCTTAGATTGTTCACAAACCTAGTTGGGGTGCTCAGGGCGGTGGCCATGTCTGTTCTTGGGTCGTGCTCCCGCATCTCCCTGATCGCAAAAGAGCCCTCTGCCACGATGATCTCCCTCAACTCTTCGCTGGAAGGTCCATACAACGGCACATAGAAAGAATCAAACTTTGCTTTGTCGATCACACCCTGCCAATCATATCATAGACCATGCGGTGAGATAATGGCACGCTGGATCGCAAGAGAAAAAGGTGTTATGCTAGAAATGTACCTCTCTGACCAGGACACTCAGGATCTGAGCTACAATTCCCGGGAAAAGAATGAATTCGGAGGCAATTGCGTTAGAACGCGTCCCTACCAGGGAAATAACCATCCGGCCTCCTGAGACCAATTCCTTGGCTCGCAGCTCCAAGAAAAGTGAGAAATCTTTCCTGAATTGTTGTGCATAGGCCTCACGGACCATAGGGAGCCTTTCACGTCTAGCATGTTCATCAATGTCGAATGCTGGGATGTGGTTCCTTGTTAGATCTTCAGGAGCCTGTAAAGGTAAGATTCTGCTTACTATACCCACAACTAATTCAGTGGGATTAGTTTATCGAGCCCACACCTTTGAGAGCCAATGCAAGCTGTTGGACGAGCAGACAAGATGCAAGGAGTCACTAGTGAACAGTCGCTCGTAAAACGACCCCGGTGCGACACCAGTCACAACAATAGTCTTCTTGCTTTGACGGAGCGTGACCAAGCTCTTCACCACCGTGTTGAAGTCGTTGTCAGGCAAGTCGTTTAGTAGCACACACACTTCCGGTGGTGGTTGGTTTATCTGACGGCAGTGGCTGTGGATGGCGTCGATGGCAGTTGATATCAGTGCAACTGCATTTGGGCCAGAGGAGCAGCCCACATCCACGATCATTATCTTTCCATGCAACAAGGTGTTGGTGTTGCTGCATAAGTCAGTGATGGCCGCGTCTATCAGAGGCTTCATCCTGTTCTGCTCAGCATTCTGCAATCAGGCTGTGATCCTTTAGAAAATCTATTCTAACATTTTTGTTAAATGGTGTGCTAATTAGCCCCTTCGCTCAGTACGTTGCATATTCCTTTTATCTGCAATTTCCAAATTCTCCATAGTAGTTTCCAGTGACTTACTCTTCATCAGCACATAAGTATTATCAAGAAACAAATTTGTTTTGTCTTGAATACATTTCTTTTCTCCTTTCATGTTGTTTAATTCACTCACGATGCAGAGAGGGAAAGAGTTTAGTATCCAGTAACAAATGCAATGAGCTGCAAAAGGACACGTGCAGCGGAAATACCCAACGGGTCTTGTGTCCCATTGCACCTGATTTGAAAATGATAATTTAGAAATTGTAAAAAATTTCAAAACATCCTGAAACTTCTTGGAAACAATCTTGATCTACTGCTATATACTCGTATAAATAGTTCCATGAAGGAGTGACTTCCGTGGACTCTGGGACGAAAAAACAACAAATCCCGAGTTCAAAAATTATGAATAGTAATTTTTATACAGTGGCAAGAAATAATTCACCAGGAATACCATGGAAGTCATTTATTCGCAAAACGTCACACGAGTATAACTCTATATAGCCTTCTTGTTTCCAAGAAGTTTCAGCAATTTTTGACTAATTTTGCCGGAAAAGAAAAAACAATTCGGTTGCATTGGCACCCGAGACCCAAAGATCCACGTGCCACATACAACCAATAGTTGACCTAATCATATCCATCCCAATTCTCCTTCGAATTCTAAGTAATATAAGCTGTATATATCATGAACAAGTTCAGTTTTGGAAGCAAAATGCCAACGAAAATGTCATCAGAATCACCCAATTAATCGAGAGAGAAGGTAATATACCACCTGAAAACTGGAGTTGCGTGCATAGCTTGTTTAGTCGTGCCCTGGATTCATATGAATAGCCTGTATGAAGGCCATGGCTTTGCTTGGAGGAAAGCTAGGCTGATACAGGTTTGATGGAATCTGCAACACGTGTGTACTAACAATGAAGTAGCACTTAAATAATTTTGTTTTTCTGCGACCATTCACAGGAGCCACTGGTATGGTGTTGTCAACGTCGTTGCACCTAAATCAGGCAATGGCTATCAGAAATTCTAGAGTAGCATATCCATAGATACAATCTTTTCTTTCAGAGAGGTATTGTTTTTATTTGTTTGTTTACAGTGACAGTTGTTAAAATTTCTTCAGTGCTTATGCAGAGTAACCTTAAGAATTGCTATTGTGCAAAGACGCACAATGACAACTACACCTTCCAAGGAAATATAATAAGCCGTGCCTAGCTAGAGTACATATTTGGGAATTAAGTCTACCTTTTATTAACTCAATTAAATCTACTTTTTGAATAATCTGGAGATTGCTAACCACGTACGTCTGCTATGTGATAAAATCTAGATTTAGTTCCACTTTTTACCCTTAAGTTTTTGGTTTACGACGGAGGAAAACTCTCAGTTTATACCTCCATTTAAGCACACTTTTACTGTTTGGTTTCTTCTGGTAGCTCTCACCTCGGCAGATAATGGTCCCACCTGTCAGCAAGGAAGAGAGAAATACGAACGGTAAAAAGAAAGACATGGCTGGCTGAGGTTCATACATGAGACACCGTGTGTCTCAGTCGGCTGACTATACGTTGTTAGAGATTGATGTTCAGTTTTGGAAGTATAGCATTTAAATATTTTGTCTTTCTGGGACCATTCAGGATAGCTGCATGTATGGTGCTGACAACGTTGCTGCACCTACATCTAGCAATGACTTTTCAGAAATTTTAGAGTTGCATATCCATACATGACTTTTCAGAGAGGCATCGTCTTTATTTTATTTTATTTTTTACAGTGACAGCCGTTATGTTTTCTTCAGTGCTTATGCAGAGTGACCTTAACAATTATATATTTTATTTGTTTGACATGAATACGCACTATATTTTAAGATGGAGAGACTAGCTAGGACGGAAGTGGGTGATTCTTTTGTTTTTTTAAACAAAACGTTCCCTTTATTTATTAGAAATAACGGTTGCATCATCAGTAAGGAGATTTACAATATCATTCATAGGCTCCTCAAACCAATCCCTAGTCTCAGAAAATTTTGCTAACCTAGCAAGCTCGTCAGCTACCTTGTTTGCTTCCCTATTATAATGTTTAAATCTAATAAGCGAAAAATCGCATGCCATAAAATAACAATCATCAAACACTGCCGTCGTCGCTCCCGCTGAATGGCCTCCGTTCTTCATTATGCCAATTACTTCCGTATTGTCGGAATTAACGACCATACGGTTGCATCCCACCTTTTGTGCAAGTAATAAGCCATATCGCAGACCCAAACCTTTAGCTGTTAATACATATGCACACCAATTCACCCTCCAGTCCCCC
>NW_021291976.1:34988-43560 GCF_002162155.2 Triticum dicoccoides
TCTCTAAGTATAGCCCCGGCTGTGCCTCCAAGCATGTCTTGGTCGAAAGAAGCATCTTTAATTTCACAAAACCTCTAGGTGGTCTTGTCCATCCCTCTGTTTTACCGGTTGCCCTTGGGGATTGGGCAATAACATAATTTGCCTTTATAGCACGGGCTCCCATAGAAATTTGGTATGCATCTTGGGATTTTCCCTGATGGACTAGCGTATGTCTATCCCACCATAAGTACCAAGCCGTAATGGCGATCAATTCACGTACATTCTGGGTGCACACTATAGATAGCTCATGGTCTGGCATAAGAAGAAGGAACTCAAAGACTGTCTCTCATGCGCGGTCGATCACACAAGCTTTCTTAATGGCCTTGTGCAAACCCAATCTTTCCCAAACCTCTTTTGCTTTTTGACATAAAATAACATGTGTCTTTTATCTTCCAGCCCATAAGAACATGATGAGCATATGGACGAAACTTTCATATGTCTATTTGCAAGTGTAACACGACACGGAAGGGTTCCATGTAAAGTACGCCAAATAAAAAATTTCACCTTTGCTGGACAAGATAACTTCCAAATCTTACTCTAGATAGTATTAACATTTGTTCTACCCATGCCATTTGTGTGTTGCAGTTTTCTCCCATATTGTTTGTTCCATTCCTCCAAATAAGCCGAGCGAACTGTGAAACACCCGTTCTTTGTAAAACGCCAAGCAATGAAGTCCGACATGTTAATCATAGGTAGGGGGATCGCTAGCACCCTTTCAGCATCGATTGGCCACAACGTTTGTGTTACTAAGTATTCATCCCATAAGTTGGTGACTAGATCGATAAGATCAACGACTTTTGATATAAGTTGCCCCGTTCTAAGGGTAATAATTTTCCTATTTGCCCCATGTGGGATCCAAGCATCTTTCCAGATATCAATATTTTGTCCATTTCCAACTCTCCAAATATATCCATTTCTTAGAGAATCCACTCCCGTCATAATGCTTTGCCAAGTAAAGGAAGACTCTTTTTTTGTCTCGCATTCATCAAGTCGCCAGCCGGAAAATATTTAGATCTCAATATGGTGGCACATAGGGATTCAGGTTATCGAGCAGCCGCCACGCTTGTTTGGCTAAGAGAGCCAAATTGAAACAGTGAATATCTCGAAAACCCATTCCTCCATGTACTTTTGGTACACACATCTTCCACCACGCCATCCAGTGCATTCTCTTCTGGTTGTCTTCGTCACCCCACCAAAAGTGCGACATCACGTCAATGATTCATTTGCAAAAAAATTAGGAATTTTAAATACGGACATAGCATAAGTTGGGATAGCATGTACAACCGATTTCAGTAATATTTGTTGGGAATCGTTGCATGGAAAAAAAAATCTACGCACACGCAATGATCTATCCATGGAGATGCATAGCAACGAGGGGGAGAGTATGTCTACGTACCCTCGTAGACCGAAAGCGGAAGTGTTTCACAACGTGGTTGATGTAATCGAACTTTCTTCGTGCTCCGCCGGTCGAGTACCGAACGTACGGCACATCCGAGTTCTGCACACGTTCAGCTCGGTGACGTTCCTCGCCCTCTTGATCCAGCAAGGTGCCGAGGTAGTAGATGAGTTCCGTCAGCACGGCGGCGTGGTGACGGTGATGGTGTAATGATCCTCGCAGGGCTTCGCCTAAGCACCGTGAAAATATGACCGGGAGTGTAAACTGTGGAGGGGGCGCCCCAAGTAGGATCCAAATCCTACTTGGGGTTTCCCCAAGTGCGCCCCCCCCTTCGTTTTTTTCATCGGAGAAGAAAGGGAAGGGGGAAGAGAGAAAGGAAGGGGGGTGAACGCCCCCCCCCCCCTTTTCCTTCTCAAATTCGGCCTCCTGCCATAGGGGGGCGCCACCCCTTGTGGGCTAGTGTGCTCCCCTCTTATGGCCCATATGGCCCATATATTCCCCTTGTGGGTTTCGGTAACCCCTCCGGTACTCCGATAAATACCTGATACACTCCAGAACACTTCCGGTGTCCGAATACTATCATCCTATATATCAATCTTACCCTTTCGAGACTCCTTGTCACGTCCATGATCTCATTCGAGACTCCAAACAACATTCGGTCACCAAATCACATAACTTATATAATACAATATCGTCAACGAACGTTAAGCGTGCGGACCGTACGGGTTCGAGAACTATGTAGACATGACTGAGACACCTCTCCGGTAAATAACCAATAGCGGAACCTGGATGCTCATATTGGCTCCTACATATTCTACGAACATATTTATCGGTCGAACCGTTATGACAACATACGTAATTCCCTTTATCCATCGGTATGTTACTTGCCCGAGATTCAATCGTCGGTATCTACATACCTAGTTCAATCTCATTACCGGCAAGTCTCTTTACTCATTCTGTAATACATCACTTCATGACTAACTCTTTAGTCATTTGCTTGCAAACTTATGATGTGTATTACCAAGAGGGCCCAGAGATACCTCTCCGAAACTCGGAGTGACAAATCCTAATCTTGATCTATGCCAACTCAACAAATTAACACCTTCGGTCATACATATAGAGCATGTTTATAATCATCCAGTTACATTGTGATGTTTGATAGCACACAAGGCATTCCTCCGGTATCTGGGAGTTGCATAATCTCATAGTCGAAGGAATATGTATTTGACATGACGAAAGCAATAGCAATAAAACTGAACGATCATTATGCTAAGCTAACGGATGGGTCTTGTCCATCACATCATTCTCCTAATGATGTGATCCCGTTATAATGTAAGTTCTCCATGTGTACCATGTTCTTTAAGATGGCTTGATCTACGGGAAGCTGCTCGAACCCAGCCTTGAGGAACCTTCCTTGCCACTGTCTGTAACTTTCGGGCCTGTGAGTCCTTTCTGCATCCTCACATGCTATTATGTTAAGTGCATCCCGCCCAAATGGGATCCTCTTAAGCATGTTTCTTGCTTCATTATCCTGTGGAACATTTGCATCAAGCATGTCAAACACTGAAGAGTAATGGAGCATAACTTCTTTGAATCAATATATGAAGAAGGGAGAACTATGTAACCCGTTCACAGTGCCAGAAATAAAAACCTTTGGGTTCATCCTCCTCATAGTTTTCAGCTCCTCGTCCCTTGCGTTATTTATGCCATCGCTTTCATGACCAAGATTCTTCATCCGGAATATGCAGTTGATGAGAACTTCATCCTCGTCAATGTTAAGATCCTCAATTTTAATGTTGTCCATCTTGAAGCGGCAATGCCCTGATACTGAAAAGGTACATTGAACATGTTTGCATAATCGGCCAACCGCTTCCCAGTCTCCTCGATCATTTCGCATGGGTGAAAACCTGGATGAGCAACATTTATACATGTGATCCGAAGCTTAGGGCTCCCTCTTCTTGCTGTGCAAACTTCTGAATCATTAATGGTTGCCGGAAGCCATAGTCGATGCCAGAATCAATGATGTGCACCTTTGGTTGCCCTTTTGAGACATCAAGAATAGCTTGGCTAGCAAAGTAGTATGACGTCCTTACAAAAGGGCAAGTTGCAACCAAAAGGCTGTAAGCCTCTAACCAATCCATGGGACTTGTTCGCCTCTCCATGAGGGTGCGATAAACCTGACTCCTGCTCCCAGCCAAGCGTGCCTCAAGGCCATCCGCCAAGTAAAATGCCAGTCTCTGAGTGCAATCACCATCTGCTGAAGAGTGTTGTTTTATCTTCAATAGCAGTTTACTGGCCAACAGGTAACTGTCTTCTGCCACCGCTTGTGCGCAATGGATGAGGAGAGTCCTGAGATCAACCAACTCTTTCCTCGGTTGCATCCTAGCCCTTAGCTTCTGACGTCCTTTTCTCCGGCCTTTCACTGAATTCTTGTTTCCTTCCACTGCCATCCCTCTTGTCAGTCTTGTTATTTGATCGGAACTCTTCCAACCATAGCATAGAAGAATTTGGTCAAAATTTTCATTTCGAGTTATTGCACAAGTGGTAAAGACAAGATGTTTATTGCTCCTTCCTTCCAAGATGTCCCAGTTTTCGCTCCTCTGTCCTACTGCTCCTTTATGGTCAGTTTGGAAATAGTAAGTATGTCATTCTCTAAATATATCACCAGCTTACCAATACGGGGAGAAAACATCGTTGCCTCCTCGACATCTCTCTGACAATTTAAGGCAGGGAAATCAGATCTAGAAGTCAGTCCAACAATTATCGACGGACTGTTTTTTGGGAAAGACTCTTATTGGAAGTATATGGACTCAACAGCTTTTTTAAGGGCTCTAACACGCTATAACTGGAACAGTTATTACTGAAGCTTGTGCTCCAGAGCCTCTTGTAACAGCTGGTACCACTCTTATCAGGGTTGTCTGGTTTGTTGTTGCTATGCATTTGTGTACGGTTAGTAGCCGCCGCGTATACCTCCCCAAGAATGTCACGGAATGGCTTTTCAGCAGCCTGGAGAGCAGCCTCTCCTTGGCATATGTCGACCGTCTCATCGACATCTTCCATCAGCATTTGGCTTATGTAGTGAAGGGCATCATTTGATCTGATCAGGCGTTGAGGGATACCCCCTGCAGCAATCTGAACTTGGTTTTGTCCATGACTGTTGTTGGCTGGGGAGAGAACTATGGAGTATGGACCACTCAAGTCGTAGTTGTACACGGTGAGTTGCTGCTGGGAAGAGGAATCACCCTCGTATGGTTGGTCGGTTGCTACGACAGTCTCCAGATTGTCACAGAGAGGTTCAGTTGCCATTGTGGAAAGTCTGATTTCCACCTCAATATGAGATATATGATGCTTCTTTGTCACACTGCAAATGGATCAGCTTGTTTCCTGGACGAATAAAAAAGGGGAATGTAAACTAAATTATGTGAGGCGAATTTCCATTCACCTTGCTCATGTGCTACAATCTAGAATGCCCGTAAAACGCAGTTATGCTTCTTCTTGTTTATCAGAAATTCAGCTTATGATTGTTTTGGCATGCAGAAACGAGAACAGCTATTTTAGCCGGTTGAACATACATTAAGCATCCATAACAGAAACAACTTGACTAAAGCGATTTTGAGTCTACGATGCGCCTAATACCAATGTTCCTTTTTATTTGCAGAAGGCTCCTCATCTGATCTGAGCAAGTAGCAAAAGTAGGGAAGCACACACCTTGGTTATTGAGCAGCAGCAGCAGCAGCAGATCCAGTGCTTTGAGAGAATAGTAGTGAGGATGTGGACTATGAAAGAAGAGTAGTGAGGTTGTGGTGCTGATGTTAGCTAAATTTGCCGTTCCTCTACCTTATGGCTTAGTTCCCAATGTCATGAGGTTGTGACGGAGAATGGTTCAAACTACAAGCAATTATTATGTCGATTAGTTCTAGGCCCGGCCGCGCACCAGACCTATAAAAAAGGGTTTATTAGGAGCGCTGGCCTGGGTTTCTATCATTATTAAGGTTCCTAATTGAATTGTTAGAAAAGGAGATGCACTGCTCAAAGAAATTTTTCTTTCTTTTCCACTTGATGTATTCAAAGAAAAAAGAAGGCACTATTCAAAGAAACCTGTATTGTTTCTCATTTGATAGTTGATAGTATATAAGTATAGTCTAATACATTTTTTTATGTTGCCTTTGACCATCGGTTATAACAATAAAATATATGGTGTGCATGTTACAAATAAGTGTACTATTAAATTCATACATGGAAATAGTTTATAATGATTTAATTTTTACTATCATACATCTCATATATTACTAATTTTATTAGTTGTTAGAGGCAACCTCGAACAACATATTAGACGCTATATATTTCTATGGAGCGGTATTAAACGTACACACTTGCCATGCAATTCAAATGGGCTTTTGAGATTTCAGAATTCTACTAGGCTGAGGCACAAGATTTAATGGACTGAAGCCCATAAAATCTAACCCAGATGAGGGACATAGAACAATAGGGACATCTTCGTTCATATTCCCTATGTCCCCATAGTATAGCTACACAATGATTTTTGCAAAAGTCAAGGGGTCACAAACTTTTATAGTTTATAGAGAAGTTTATCTATATCTACAATACCAAATATGCATCATACGAAAATATATTTCCTGATCAATCTAGTGGTATAGATTTAGTATTCTACATAATGCAAATTTACTAGGAACTTGATCAAATCTTATATCATTTGACTTTAAAAAAAGAGTCTAATACACACTGTGTTTTGGGACGGAGGGAGCACAATGGAAGGTCTAATTTTTCGTGAATGAGTTCTGGCATGATCAGGTGGGCCTAACATGACACATCCCAAGGCCCAGGACCAGTCAAAACATGACTCAGGCCTTGAGCAGGTGAGTAAACACTCTCCGAACATGGAAAACACCCATATTTCCTTCAGGTACACTACTGCAGGTGAAACCCAAACGTATGTACACAGTTGTAGGTGTAACCTTAAGACCTGGCATATTTTCTTAGGATTGCCTTTTTAATCATCTCTACGTTTGGTCCGAGTTTTGAGACAACAAGTTCTTGCAGAAATCTCCTTGCCAAGAAACACTTCTTGTGGAACGATACCCTAGGGTCTCTGCGGAAGAAGGCTATACTTATATCCAAAATCGGATCAAGGGTAATCAAATTTCTAAAAGCTCACCCGAAAATTTGAATGTTCGACAATAATATATATTTGAAAGTCACCTATATTTTTCTAAAACCTAGGTGGAAAATGTGTTGAAAGTTGTCTTAGTTCGAGGGCGGAAAAGGGTTGCCTACTCTTAATTGAAATGTTAGAATGTTCCGAGAAAGGAAACATTGGGGAGGAAAGGCACGTGCACGAAATGAAAAAAATACTGGATTTGAAAATTACTAGGTGCAAAATGTACTGAAAGTTTTCTGAGATGGGTGTACAAAAATACAAGTTGACTATATTCTTTGAAATTTGAGAATATTTCCAAAAAAGGAAATATTGGGAATGAAAGGTACATACCCCTAAAAAATTAAACATTGGGAATGAAATGTTGGGGAGAAAATAAATACTGGGTGAATTTTTTGTTGAAAGTTGTCTTAGTTGGAAATCAAACAATGAAAATTGTATAAATTTTGGTTGAAATTTGAGAATATTTCCATAAAGGATATATTAGGGACGAAAGGTACCTACCTAGAAAAACTAGATATTGGGGCAACAAGGAAATAGTAGGTGAAAAATGTATTGAAAGTTTTCTAAGGTGGATGACGAAAAATAGAAGTTGTCTACATTTTGAAATGAGTTAAATTCGTATGTGAAAATAGTCTCTAATGATATACTCCCTCCGTCCCCCAATAAGTGGCTCAAGTTTGTACTAACTTTATACGAAAATAGTACAAACTTGAGTCACTTATTTTGAGATGGAGGGAGTAATTTTTATAGCTACCAACATCTCATACACTCCCTCCCTTCTGGTTTATTGCGCTCATCTTACAAATCAGATCAACCAAGAAGGACCTACTTAAGTGCTAGACAACATATTAACACTATATGCATGGCCCTCTCACTCCTTCATGCATCGGTTTATTCTAAATTCAGAATGAAACTTTGACAAAAATTAATGTGGATACATTTATATTTGCATGTTCCCAAGAGAATGAGCCATACAAATTGACTTTTTTGTTTTTGAGGAAAGCCATCATGGAGTATTATTAATTTTGTCAATCAGCAAAGCCAACCTCGAATAACATATTAGGCGCTATATATTTGGATGGATGAGTCTAAACTTACACACTTGCCATGCAATTCAAATGGGCCTTTGAGATTTCAGAATTTACTCGGGTGAGGCACAAGATTTAATGGACGGAAGGCCCATAAATCTAACCCAATTAAGGGACATAGATCAGTAGGACATCTTAATTCATGCTCGCTCTGTCCCATAATATAGAGCGCATCGCATATTGGTTTTCACGAAAGTCAAGGATCACAAATTTTGACAAAGTTTACAGATTAATTGATCTTTCTTCGACAAAACATGGATTTATTGGCTTAAAATGGAGCATCAAGTGGATACAAACACAATGGACACACACATGGTCTAATGCATAGCTAGGATGCACACAACCAACACCAATGCATGCACACAAGAAAACGCCAGCAAATAGCAAAAGCATATAAGACCAAAGTTATTTCTAGCACTACTGGAATCAGCAGATTTGCCGTCTGCCGTCTCTTTGCTGTCAGCTAGCGGACGGCAAAGAAAGGCTTTGCCATCAGCCACCAGAAAACGGATGGCAAAGAGGCAGCGAACGGCAACGGAAGGCTTTGCCATCAGCATATCTTTGTGCGGACGGCAAAGAGGGTGGGTGGCGGGGTTAAACGGACGCCCTAACGGCCATTTTCTCTGCCATCTGCCGGCGGACGGCAATTGCCGTCCGCCGGCAGATGGCAAAGAAAATGGCCGTTAGGGCGACGGCAAAGAACTGTGACCTACTAGCAGAAAAGGGGTTGCGTCCGCGCCCCACCCCTCTCTCTCTCTCTCGATCTCCTACTTCACCACCCGCGCGGCCGCTCTCGACCGCCGCTCCGCCCCGCCACCTCGCCACGCTGCCCCGTCCCATCGCCCCACCGCCGCGCCGCCCTGCCCCATC
>NW_021291976.1:43769-48463 GCF_002162155.2 Triticum dicoccoides
CTGGCTGACAGCAAAGGAGTTTGTCGTCCGGGATCTGTGCCTTTGCCGTCCGCCATGGTGGACGGCAAAGAAGTTGATTCCAGTAGTGTAGGCGAGGAAGAAGGAAAAAAACAAAGTGATCAGATCCGGCTCGCGAAGGTGATTTTTTCTACTGTTTTTGTGTTTAGGTTTAGGTTATAGTGGTAGGATTAGGTTACTGCCAGATTTAGGTTTAGATAATTAGAAGAAAAAAATTGAAAAAAAGAAGAATAAGTAGAAGAAGAGGAAAAGGGGAAAAGGAAGAGGGTTGCCAAGGGGATAGATGGTGGAGCCAGTGGGTCCCGCCGGTCCCGACGCCCGTGCCGAGAACCCCTGGTCCGAGTGCTGACCCGTCGACCGTGCGTCGCCATACCTGAGGAAAAAAGAGAAAGAAGAAGAAAAAAAGACACCCCGACCCACACCCCGACACTACATCCACGTCCCACAAGTGACGCCGACGTCCGGCGTCCCGAAGCAACTGTTCTCGGCATCGATGGCGGTCGAATACCATTGCGAATTAGGGGGTTAATTAGGGGGTTCCTCGGTGTTGATGGTACCCTTAATAGCAACTATCGTCAATGCGAGGTACATGTGGCCGTCGGTGTCGAATACTACATCCACGTCCTACAAGTGACACAAGGGTCCTGTGTCCAGCAGCAACAGTTCTCGGTGTCAATAGCGGTCGAACACCATTGCGAATTTGTCTGGCAGCCTCAGAGATAACGATTGAAAGCTAAGTGTTGAAACTTGAAACACCCAAACTAACTCAAGTCGGTTTGGTTGTTTGAAATTTCAAAACTTGGCTTTAATCCTCATCGCAGAGGCTGCCAAACAAATTTGCCAAGGTGTTCGACCGTCATCAGCCATCAGAACTATTGTTGCGGGACGCCGGGCGCCGGCTTCACTTGTGGGATGTAGATCTAGTGTTCAACGCCGACCGCCTCATGTACCTTGCACATATGGTAGTTTCTATTTACTTTACCCGGGGGCGAGCGGGTTAGGGGGTTCCTCGGTGTCGATGGTACCGTAAGTAGCAAGTATCATTAGTGTGAGGTACATGTGGCCGTCGGTGTCGAATACTTGCTATGTTACTCATCTTTCGATTTAAATGTGCAGTTATTTCGTCGCTGCGAGGGTCTAGTGTTCGACGAGCTCCGCCCTTACGTTCGTTGGTGAGCACAAATGACATCTCCTCCCCCCCTTCATTTGCTCTGTTTCGGTCTTCGTGCCAATGAAACTTGCTAGCTATAGGTGTCAATCATCAGTATGTGTGACCACTATGCGTCTCCCGTTCGAAAGGGTTACATCTATAAATATGCATGCATTTGCATATTTATAATCGTGATTCTTTCAAATTGTCCAACGTTATCCATGGATAGCCTGAGTATGTGTAGATTGGGTTCGTTTTCCCATATGCTCTGCTCCGGATCCGATGCTAAATTTTGTTAGTGCCTCCCTATTGTTCTCCGGGTACACATCCTCTTTGCTTATTGCCGAGACGTGTATCAGAAGAACAACTGGGAGGTGCTGCCGAAATTTTGCGTCGGATCCGGAGCAGAGCATGGGATAACGAACCCAATCTACACATACTTGGGTGGGATTAGGACCTATCTTTACCTATTAGCGTGTAGGTTGCATGGACGTAATAAAACTGACAAACTCCATTAACTGATGGATATGGTTTGCTTAATTATGTATATATTTCTTGTGTGTCCAGTAGGAAGTCAATATGAGTGATCGTGCATGGATGTACACCGGTTACACTAGTCAGAAAGTTTGGACCGAGGAATGGTTAACAAAAACCAAGGGGTTTGTTAGAGCCGCATTTGCAAATGGCCAGGAATTAAGCTGGTGCCCCTGTGCCCGGTGCGACAACTATAAAAACAGGGACGAGCTTGAAATGCGTAAAGACCTGCAGAAGTTTGGTTTTACGCCTGATTACATGGTCTGGACATTACATGGTGTGTCTTGTTGGGGCACGTTGCATAAAATAAAAAAATTCCTACGTTCACCAAGATCCATCTATGAGTTCATCTAGCAACGAGTGATAGGAGTGCATCTACATACCTTTGTAGATCGTGTGCGGAAGCGTTCAAGAGAACGGGGTTGAGGGAGTCGTTCTCGTCGTGATCCAAATCACCGGAGATCCTAGCGCCGAACGGACGGCAACTCCACGTTCAACACACGTACGGTCAGCGTGACGTCTCCTCCTTCTTGATCCAGCAAGGGGGGAAGGAGAGGTTGATGAAGATCCAGCAGCACGACGGCGTGGTGGTGGATGCAGCACGGCTCCGGGAGGGCTTCGCCAAGCAACTACGGGAGGGAGAGGTGTAGCAGGGAGGGGAGGGAGGCGCCAGGTGTTGGGTGCGGCTGCCCTCCCACCCCACCTCTTTATATAGGGACCCCAGGGGGGCGACGGCCATAGGATATGGGATCTCCTAGGGGGGCGGCGGCCAAGGGGGGTGGAGTGCCCCCCAAGGCAAGTGGAGGCGCCCCCTCCCCTAGGGTTCCCAACCCTAGGCGCAGAGGAGGGCCCAAGGGGGGCGCACCAGCCCACCAGGGGCTGGTTCCCCTCCCACTTCAGCCCATGGGGCCCTCCGGGATAGGTGGCCCCACCCGGTGGACCCCTGGGACCCTTCCGGTGGTCCCGGTACAATACCGGTGGACCCTGAAACTTTCCCGATGGCCGAAACTCGACTTCCCATATATAATTCTTTACCTCCGGACCATTCCGGAACTCCTCGTGATGTCCGGGATCTCATCCGGGACTCCGAACAACTTTCTGTTTGCTGCATACTCATATTCATACAACCCTAGCGTCACCGAACCTTAAGTGTGGAGACCCTACGGGTTCGGGAGACATGTAGACATGACCGGGACGGCTCTCGGTCAATAACCAACAGCGGGATCTGGATACCCATGTTGGCTCCCACAAGCTCCTCGATGATCTCATTGGATCAACCACGATGTCGAGGATTCAAGCAACCCCGTATACAATTCCCTTTGTCAATCGGTACGTTACTTGCCCGAGATTCGATCGTCGGTATCCCAATACTTAGTTCAATCTCGTTACCGGCAAGTCACTTTACTCGTACCGTAATGCATGATCCCGTGACTAAACACTTGGTCACTTTGAGCACATTATGATGATGCATTACCGAGTGGGCCCAGAGATACCTCTCCGTCATACGGAGTGACAAATCCCAGTCTCGATCCGTGTCAACCCAACAGACACTTTCGGAGGTACCTGTAGTGCACCTTTATAGTCACCCAGTTACGTTGTGACGTTTGGTACACCCAAAGCACTCCTACGGTATCCGGGAGTTACACGATCTCATGGTCTAAGGAAAAGATACTTGACATTGGAAAAAGCTTTAGCAAACGAACTACACGATCTTGTGCTATGCTTAGGATTGGGTCTTGTCCATCACATCATTCTCCTAATGATGTGATCCCGTTATCAATGACATCCAATGTCCATAGTCGGGAAACCATGACTATCTGTTGATCAACGAGCCAGTCAACTAGAGGCTCACTAGGGACATATTGTGGTCTATGTATTCACACGTGTATTACGATTTCCGGATAATACAATTATAGCATTAATAAAAGACAATTATCATGAACAAGGAAATATAATAATAATCCTTTTTATTATTGCCTCTAGGGCATATTTCCAACATGTCTGCCCAACGCGACAGAGCCGAGGTGGTTCATCGTCGCACCGAGGAGCATGGTACCGGGACCACAGACATGGTGCAAGACTTTGACGATGCTCGGGACTCGGACAAGGAGATAGAGGAATCTGCAAAGGCCTTACTGAAATGTTGGAGTCCACAAAACGTCCTCTCCACGAGCACACTGAGCTTTGTCAGCTGGATGCCATCTCACAAATAATGGCTTTGAAGGCTCAATTCAACTTGGGCAGAGAATGCTACGACGCGACGATGACAGTATTCAGACGATTTCTACCCAAGGGCCATGTGCTACCTCCAAACCTGTACCAGTCAGACAAAATCCTCCGTGCTCTTAAGTTGCCCTATGAGAAGATACATGCCTGTGAGAAAGGATGTGTCTTATTTAGGCTTCAGTATGAGGACTTGAACTATTGTCCCATCTGCAATTCTTCTAGGTATGTTGTTCTAGACAACGGTATGGGTGAGAAGACGCAGACCAAAATACCCGTTAATGTTCTCCGGTATATGCCAATCATACCAAGACTTCAATGTATTTTCATGGTCGAAGAGACGGCCAGACAGATGACATGACACAAAACGGGCAAAAGAACCAAACTAGATGCAGATGGGAATGTGATGATGGTGCACACATCGGATGGTGAAGCGTGGAAGCGCTTCGATGCATTACATAAGGAAAAAACTACAGATCCAAGGCATCCTCAAGTTGCCGTCAGCACAGATGGGTTCATTGGGTTTGGTCAGATGGCAGCCCCATACAGCTGTTGGCCCGTGTTTGTCATTCCACTCACCCCCCCCCCCTCCCCAGGCAGATTATGCAAAGAAAGAACATTTTCTTGACGTTGATAATTCCAGGGCCCAACTATCCGGGGAAGAATATGAATGTGTGCATACAGCCGCTTGAGGACGAATTGCAAGAAGCTTGGGATAATGGATTCAAGACATACGATGCCTTTAGCAAAGAGAACTTCATAATGCGTG
>NW_021291976.1:48473-60489 GCF_002162155.2 Triticum dicoccoides
TAGACAACGGTATGGGTGAGAAGACGCAGACCAAAATACCCGTTAATGTTCTCCGGTATATGCCAATCATACCAAGACTTCAATGTATTTTCATGGTCGAAGAGACGGCCAGACAGATGACATGACACAAAACGGGCAAAAGAACCAAACTAGATGCAGATGGGAATGTGATGATGGTGCACACATCGGATGGTGAAGCGTGGAAGCGCTTCGATGCATTACATAAGGAAAAAACTACAGATCCAAGGCATCCTCAAGTTGCCGTCAGCACAGATGGGTTCATTGGGTTTGGTCAGATGGCAGCCCCATACAGCTGTTGGCCCGTGTTTGTCATTCCACTCACCCCCCCCCTCCCCAGGCAGATTATGCAAAGAAAGAACATTTTCTTGACGTTGATAATTCCAGGGCCCAACTATCCGGGGAAGAATATGAATGTGTGCATACAGCCGCTTGAGGACGAATTGCAAGAAGCTTGGGATAATGGATTCAAGACATACGATGCCTTTAGCAAAGAGAACTTCATAATGCGTGTCTGGTACATGTACTCGATGCATGACTTGCCGGCGTATGCACTATTCGTTGGCTGGTGTGTGCATGGAAGGTTCTCGTGCCCCACATGCAAGGGAGCTCTTGAGTTTCGTTGGCTGACAGCAGGGCACAAGTATAGTTGCTTCCACTTGTATAAACCGTTTCTAGATCCTCGCCATAAGTTCAGGAAAGACAAGAAGAACTTCATCAAAGGTAGAGTTGTCAAACACTCTACACCACCTGCGTTGACAGGCCAACATACCCTAGATCAGTTAAACGCTCTCGAGCCAGATCCAGAGCGTCCAGGGTATTTCAAGGGGTATAATAAGGAACACGCCTGGACTCACAAGACATGCTTCTGGGATCTGCCTTACTTCAAAGACCTCCTTTGCCCACACAACATCGACGTGATGCACACTGAAAAGAATATCGCCGAAGCCATTTTTGGTACATTGTTCGGCATAGAGGGGAAATCAAAGGATAATACTAAGGCTAGAGACGATCAAGAGGAGCTCTGTGATAGACCGTTACAAAACATGCCAGAACCGAAAGGAAAGCGGAACTGGACGAAAGCCAAAGGCATGGTTCAATCTTGGAAGGCCAGCTATGAAGGAAATAATTTTGTTCGTGAAAATGCAGTTGATGTTCCCCGATGGGTATGCAGCAAATCTAAACAGGGGAGCGAGTCTTGATAAATTGAAAATATTTGGTCTAAAAAGTCATGATTGGCACATATGGATTAAGCGGATAATGCCGGTGATGTTGCGTGGCTTCATCCCTGAGGATGAATTGCTATTACTGGCAGAGCTGAGCTATTTCTTCCGTGTTCTTTGTGCGAAAGAACTATAGCCTGGCCTCCTAGAAGAAATGGAACAGTTGGCGCCAGAGTTGATCTGCAAGTTAGAGATGATCTTTCCGCCAAGCTTCTTTAATCCAATGAAACACTTGATTTTGCATCTCCCGACCGAGGCACGATTGGGGGGACCTGTGCAAAATCGTTGGTGCTACTCAACTGAGAGGATGCAGAAGACGCTTCGAGCAAAATGTAAAAATAAACGTAGAATAGAAGCATCGATGGCTGAGGCATTCATCACTGCGGAGGCGTGAAACTTCATGACAGCACACTACGAAGCCAAAAATCGTCATTTGCATAATCCGAAGCCTCGGTACAATGCTGATGACCCTAAAAAGGGTCAATCCAACCTCAGCCTATTCAAAGGGAATCTCGCACCATCCAGTGCTTGGAAACTAGTATCGTTTGATGTTGAAGAATGGCGGACCATTTCGCTGTATCTCTTTAACAACCTAAAAGAAGTGCGGCCATACATCGGGTAAGATCTCGGTACATTTTTTCGCAACTTCTAATTTCTTTAAACTGCTCTTATTCCTGGATATTTGATGCAGTCGATATGTCGCCATATTCTCGTATGGAGCGGTGATCCGAAAGGATTCCGTCGGAGAGTATGAGCTTCTGCCAAAGCAAGGAGGCGAATATCCCGGTTTCATCTCTTCGTTCAAAAAAAAACGGTAATTTCCATTAGACCCTTTCATTTCTTTGGCTAATTTGCGGCTAATGCAACAATCCTTTCGTATTAAACTTGTAGGCTAATTCAGAGATTATGGATGACGAATTTAGACAAGTAGCTAATGGTTTTGACTATAAGGTCCGTTCATTTGACAATTACGACATCAACGGGTATCGCTTTCGTACCAATGGCGAAGAGCTATCTATGGCCAACCGAAAGTCTACAAATTGTTGTGTCTCTGCTACCAGCGAAGGAGGTATCGAGTATTATGGAAGAGTTGAAGCAATTTATGAACTTCAATTCTATGGTGAAAACCCACCAAACATCGTAGTCTTCAGATGTTATTGGTTCCAGCCCAGGGAGACTAGAAGGACTCATGAACATATCGGGCTAGTCGAAATCAAACAAAGCACCCATTTGGATGTTCCCGATGTCTATATTACGGCTCAACAGGCAACCCAAGTTTTTTATGTACTGTGGGCTTGTCAAAGTGATCCAAATCTCAGTGTTTGGGATGTCGTTTATGAAGTGTCGCCACTGTTGGAAATATGCCCTAGAGGCAATAATAAAAGGATTATTATTATATTTCCTTGTTCATGATAATTGTCTTTTATTCATGCTATAATTGTATTATCCGGAAATCGTAATACACGTGTGAATACATAGACCACAATACATCCCTAGGAAGCCTCTAGTTCACTAGCTCGTTGGTCAACAGGTAGTCATGGTTTCCTGACTATGGACATTAGATGTCGTTGACAACGGGATCACATCATTAGGAGAATGACGTAATGGACAAGACCCAATCCTAAGCATAGCACAAGATAGTGTAGTTCGTTTTGCTAGAGCTTTTCCAATGTCAAGTACCTCTTCCTTAGACCATGAGATCGTGTAACTCCCGGATACCGTAGGAGTGCTTTGGGTGTACCAAACGTCACAACGAAACTGGGTGACTATAAAGGTGCACTACAGGTATCTCCGAAAGTGTCTGTTGGGTTGACACGGATCGAGACTGGGATTTGTCACTCCGTATGACGGAGAGGTATCACTGGGCCCACTCGGTAGTGCATCATCATAATGAGCTCAAAGTGACCAAGTGTCTGGTCACGGGATCATGAATTATGGTACGAGTAAAGTGACTTGCCGGTAACGAGACTGAACGAGGTATTGGGATACCGACGATCGAGTCTCGGGCAAGTAACATACCGTCTGACAAAGGGAATTGCATACGGGGTTGATTGAATCCTCGACATCGTGGTTCGTCCGATGACATCATCGAGGACCATGTGGGAGCCAACATGGGTATCCAGATCCCGCTGTTGGTTATTGACCGGAGAGCCGTCTCGGTCATGTCTGCGTGTCTCTCGAACCCATAGGGTCAACACACTTAAGGTTCGGTGACGCTAGGGTTATAAGGAAGACTTGTATGTGATTACCGAATGTTGTTCGGAGTCCCGGATGAGATCCCGGACGTCACGAGGAGTTTCGAAAGGGTCCGGAGGTAAAGATTTATATATGGGAAGTTGTCATGCAGACACCGGAAAGTTTCGGGGGCATATCGGTATTGTACCGGGGCCACCGGAAGGGTTCCGGGGGTCCACCGGGAGGAACCACCCCTCTTTTTGGGCCACATGGGACGCGTGGGGCAGGGAACCAGCCCCTGGAGGGCTGGGCGCACCCCCCCTTGGGCCCATGCGCCTAGGGTTGGGGGGGGAACCCTAAAGGGGGCGCACCCCTTTGCTTGGGGGGCAAGCCCCCTCCCTGGCCGCCGCCGCCCCCCCGCCCCCCTCTAGATCTCATCTAGAGGGGGCCGGCCCCCTTCCCCCTTCCCCTATAAATAGAGGGGCGAGGGGAGGGCTGAACACCTGATCCAAGGCGCAGCCCCTCCCCTCCCCAACACCTCTCCTCCTCCGTTGAGCGCTTGGCAAAGCCCTGTCGGAGTACTGCCTCTCCACCATCATCACGCCGTCGTGCTGCTGCTGGAGCCTTCTTCCTAAACCTCTCCTTTCCCCTTGCTGGATCAAGAAGGAGGAGACGTCGTCCGTACCGTACGTGTGTTGAACGCGGAGGTGCTGTCCGTTCAGCACTTGGTCATTGGTGATCTGAATCACGGCGAGTACGACTCCATCATCACCGTTCCCTCGAACGCTTCCGCACGTGATCTACAAGTGGTATGTAGATGCAATCTCTCTCCCATGACTCGTTGCTTACATGAACTCATAGATGGATCTTGGTGAAACCGTAGGAAAAATTTTATTTTCTGCAATGTTCCCCAACAGTGGCATCATGAGCTAGGTCTATGCGTAGTTCTCTATTGCACGAGTAGAACACAATTTTTTGTGGGCGTAGATCTTGTCAACTTGCTTGCCGCTACTAGTCTTTTCTTGCTTCAGCGGTATTGTGGGATGAAGCGGCCCGGACCGACCTTATACGTACGCTTACGTGAGACAGGTTCCACCAACTGACATGCACTAGTTGCATAAGGTGGCTAGCGGGTGTCTGTCTCTCCTACTTTAGTTGGAGCCGATTAGATGAAAAGGGTCCTTATGAAGGGTAAATAGAAGTTGACAAAATCACGTTGTGGTTATTCCTAGGTAAGAAAACATTCTTTCTAGAACCCAATTGCAGCCACGTAAAAGATGCAACAACAATTAGATGACGTCTAACTTGTTTTTGCAGCAATTGTCATGTGATGTGATATGGCCAGAAGTTGTGATGAATGATGAATGATATATTGTGATGTATGAGATCATGTTCTTGTAATAGGAATCACGACTTGCATGTCGATGAGTATGACAACCGGCAGGAGCCATAGGAGTTGTCTTTATTTTTTGTATGACATGCGTGTCATTGAAGAACGCCATGTAAATTACTTTACTTTATTGCTAAACGCATTAGCCATAGAAGTAGAAGTAGTCGTTGGCGTGACAACTTCATGAAGACACAATGATGGAGATCATGATGATGGAGATCATGGTGTCATGCCGGTGACGAAGATGATCATGGAGCCCCGAAGATGGAGATCAAAGGAGCTATATGATATTGGCCATATCATGTCACTACTATATAATTGCATGTGATGTTTATTATGTTTTATGCATCTTGTTTACTTAGAACGGCGGTAGTAAATAAGATGATCCCTTATAATAATTTCAAGAAAGTGTTCCCCCTAATTGTGCACCGTTGCTAAAGTTCGTCGTGTCGAAGCACCACGTGATGATCGGGTGTGATAGATCCTTACGTTCACATACAACGGGTGTAAGACAGATTTACACATGTAGAACACTTAGGGTTAACTTGACGAGCCTAGCATGTACAGACATGGCCTTGGAACACAGAGACCGAAAGGTCGAACATGAGTCGTATGGAAGATACGATCAACATGGAGATGTTCATCGATGATGACTAGTCCGTCTCACGTGATGATCGGACACGGCCTAGTCGACTCGGATCGTGTAACACTTAGATGACTAGAGGGATGTCTAATCTGAGTGGGAGTTCATTAAATAATTTGATTAGATGAACTTAATTATCATGAACTTAGTCTAAAACTTTTGCAAAATATGTCTTGTAGATCAAATGGCCAACGCTCATGTCAACATGAACTTCAACGCGTTCCTAGAGAAAACCAAGCTGAAAGATGATGGCAGCAACTATTCGGACTGGGTCCGGAACCTGAGGATCATCCTCATAGCAGCCAAGAAAGACTATGTCCTAGATGCACCGCTAGGTGAAGCACCCATCCCAGAGAACCAAGACATTATGAATGCTTGGCAGTCACGTGCTGATGATTACTCCCTCGTTCAGTGCAGCATGCTTTACAGCTTAGAACCGGGGCTCCAAAAGCGTTTTGAGAAGCATGGAGCATATGAGATGTTCGAGGAGCTGAAAATGGTTTTCCAAGCTCATGCCCGTGTCGAGAGATATGAAGTCTCCGACAAGTTCTATAGTTGTAAGATGGAGGAAAACAGTTCTGTCAGTGAGCACATACTCAAAATGTCTGGGTTGCACAACCGCCTGTTCCAGCTGGAGATCAACCTCCCGGACGAGGCGGTCATTGACAGAATCCTTCAGTCGCTCCCACCGAGCTACAAGAGCTTTGTGTTGAACTACAATATGCAGAGGATGGTGAAGACCATTCCTGAAGTATTCTCAATGCTGAAGTCAGCAGAGGTTGAAATCAAGAAAGAACATCAAGTGTTGATGGTCAATAAGACCACTAAGTTCAAGAAGGGCAAGGGTAAGAAGAACTTCAAGAAGGACGACAAAGATGTTGCCGCGCCCGGTAAGCCAGTTGCCGGGAAGAAGTCAAAGAATGGACCCAAGCCTGAGATTGAGTGCTTTTATTGCAAGGGGAAGGGTCACTAGAAGCGGAACTGCCCCAAATACTTAGCGGACAAGAAGGCCGGCAACACTAAAGGTATATTTGATATACATGTAACTGATGTGTACCTTACCAGTACTCGTAGTAACTCCTGGGTATTTGATACCGGTGCCATTGCTCACACTTGTAACTCACAGCAGGAGCTGCGGAATAAGCGGAGACTGGCGAAGGACGAGGTGACGATGCGCGTCGGGAATGGTTCCAAGGTCGATGTGATCGCCGTCGGCACGCTACCTCTACATTTACCTACGGGATTAGTTTTAAACCTCAATAATTGTTATTTAGTGCCAAGTTTGAGCATGAACATTGTATCTGGATCTCGTTTGATACGAGATGGCTACTCATTTAAATCCGAGAATAATGGTTGTTCTATTTATATGAGAGATATGTTTTATGGTCATGCCCCGATGGTCAATGGTTTATTCTTAATGAATCTCGAACGTAATGTTACACATATTCATAGCGTGAATACCAAAAGATGTAAAGTTGATAACGATAGTCCCACATACTTGTGGCACTGCCGCCTTGGTCACATTGGTGTCAAGCGCATGAAGAAGCTCCATGCTGATGGACTTTTAGAGTCTCTCGATTATGAATCATTTGACACATGCGAACCATGCCTCATGGGCAAAATGACCAAGACCCCGTTCTCCGGAACAATGGAGCGAGCAACCAACTTGTTGGAAATCATACATACCGATGTGTGCGGTCCAATGAGTGTTGAGGCTCGCGGAGGATATCGTTATGTTCTCACTCTCACTGATGACTTGAGTAGATATGGGTATGTCTACTTGATGAAACACAAGTCTGAGACCTTTGAAAAGTTCAAGGAATTTCAGAATGAAGTAGAGAATCAACGTGACCGAAAGATAAAGTTCTTACGATCTGATCGTGGAGGAGAATATTTAAGTCATGAATTTGGTACACACTTAAGAAAATGTGGAATCGTTTCACAACTCACGTCGCCTGGAACACCTCAGCGTAACGGTGTGTCCGAACGTCGTAATCGCACTCTATTGGATATTGTGCAATCTATGATGTCTCTTACCGATTTACCGCTATCATTTTGGGGATATTCTCTAGAGACAGCTACATTCACTTTAAATAGGGCACCGTCTAATTCCGTTGAGACGACACTGTATGAATTATGGTTTGGGAAGAAACCTAAGCTGTCGTTTCTAAAAGTTTGTGGATGCGATGCTTATGTCAAGAAACTTCAACCTGAAAAGCTCGAACCCAAGTCGGAAAAATGCGTCTTCATAGGATACCCTAAGGAAACCATTGGGTATATCTTCTACTTAAGATCTGAGGGAAAGATCTTTGTTGCCAAGAACGGATCCTTTCTGGAAAAAGAGTTTCTCTCGAAAGGAGTAAGTGGGAGGAAAGTAGAACTCGATGAAGTACTACCTCTTGAACCGGAAAGTAGTGCAGCTCAGGAAAACGTTCCTATGGTGCCTACACCGACTGGAGAGGAAATTAATGATGATGATCAAGGTACTTCTGATCAAGTTGCTACTGAACTTCGTAGGTCCACAAGGACACGTTCCACACCAGAGTGGTATGGCAACCCTGTCCTGGAAATCATGTTGTTAGACAACGGTGAACCTTCGAACTATGAAGAAGCGATGGCGGGCCCAGATTCCAACAAATGGCTAGAAGCCATGAAATCCGAGATAGAATCCATGTATGAAAACAAAGTATGGATTTTGACTGACTTGCCCGATGATCGGCGAGCGATAGAAAACAAATGGATCTTTAAGAAGAAGACGGACGCGGATGGTAATGTCACCATCTATAAAGCTCGACTTGTCGCTAAGGGTTATCGGCAAGTTCAAGGGATTGACTACGATGAGACTTTCTCTCCCGTAGCGAAGCTTAAGTCCATCCGAATCATGTTAGCAGTTGCCGAATACTATGATTATGAGATATGGCAGATGGACGTCAAAACGGCATTCCTTAACGGGCATCTTAAGGAAGAACTGTATATGATGCAGCCGGAGGGTTTTGTCGATCCTAGGAATGCTAATAAAGTATGCAAGCTCCAGCGATCCATTTATGGGCTGGTGCAAGCATCTCGGAGTTGGAACATTCGCTTTAATGAGATGACCAAAGCGTTTGGGTTTATGCAGACTTATGGAGAAGCCTGCGTTTACAAGAAAGTGAGTGGGAGCTCTATAGCATTTCTCATATTATATGTAGATGACATACTTTTGATGGGTAATGATATAGAATTCTTGGACAGCATTAAGGCCTACTTGAATAAGTGTTTTTCAATGAAGGACCTTGGAGAAGCTGCTTACATATTAGGCATCAAGATCTATAGGGATAGATCGAGACGCCTCATAGGTCTTTCACAAAGCACATACCTTGATAAGATTTTGAAGAAGTTCAAAATGGATCAGTCCAAGAAAGGGTTCTTGCCTGTACTGCAAGGTGTGAGATTGAGCTCGGCTCAATGCCCGACCACGGCAAAAGATAAAGAAGAGATGAGCGTCATCCCCTATGCCTCAGCCATAGGATCTATTATGTATACCATGCTATGTACCAGACCTGATGTAAACCTTGCCGTAAGTTTGGTAGGAAGGTACCAAAGTAATCCCGGCAAGGAACACTAGACAGCGGTCAAGAATATCCTAAAGTACCTGAAAAGGACAAAGGACATGTTTCTCGTTTATGGAGGTGACGAAGAGCTCGTCGTAAAGGGTTACATCGACGCTAGCTTCGACACAGATCTGGATGACTCTAAGTCACAAACCGGATACGTGTATATGTTGAATGGTGGAGTAGTAAGCTGGTGCAGCTGCAAGCAGAGCGTCGTGGCGGGATCTACATGTGAAGCGGAATACATGGCAGCCTCGGAGGCAGCGCATGAAGCAATTTGGGTGAAGGAGTTCATCACCGACCTAGGATTCATACCCAATGTGTCGGGGCCGATCAAACTCTTCTGTGACAACACTGGAGCTATTGCCCTTGCCAAGAAGACCAGGCACATCAAGCGTCGCTTCAACTCCATCCGTGAAAATGTTCAAGATGGAGACATAGATATTTACAAAGTACATACGGATCTGAATGTCGCAGATCCGTTGACTAAACCTCTTTCGCGAGCAAAACATGATCAACACCAGAACTCTATGGGTGTTCGATTCATCACAATGTAACTAGATTATTGACTCTAGTGCAAGTGGGAGACTGTTGGAAATATGCCCTAGAGGCAATAATAAAAGGATTATTATTATATTTCCTTATTCATGATAATTGTCTTTTATTCATGCTATAATTGTATTATTCGGAAATCGTAATACACGTGTGAATACATAGACCATAATACGTCCCTAGTAAGCCTCTAGTTGACTAGCTCGTTGGTCAACAGATAGTCATGGTTTCCTGACTATGGACATTAGATGTCGTTGACAACGGGATCACATCATTAGCAGAATGATGTGATGGACAAGACCCAATCCTAAGCATAGCACAAGATCTTGTAGTTCATTTTGCTAGAGCTTTTCCAATGTCAAGTATCTCTTCCTTAGACCATGAGATCGTGTAACTCCCGGATACCGTAGGAGTGCTTTGGATGTACCAAACGTCACAACGTAACTGGGTGACTATAAAGGAGCACTACAGGTATCTCCGAAAGTGTCTGTTGGGTTGACACGGATCGAGACTGGGATTTGTCACTCCGTATGACGGAGAGGTATCACTGGGCCCACTCGGTAGTGCATCATCATAATGAGCTCAAAGTGACCAAGTGTCTGGTCACGGGATCATGCATTACGGTACGAGTAAAGTGACTTGCCGGTAACGAGACTGAACGAGGTATTGGGATACCGACGATCGAGTCTCGGGCAAGTAACATACCGTCTGACAAAGGGAATTGCATACGGGGTTGATTGAATCCTCGACATCGTGGTTCATCCGATGACATCATCGAGGAGCATGTGGGAGCCAACATGGGTATCCAGATCCCGCTGTTGGTTATTGACCGGAGAGCCGTCTCGGTCATGTCTGCGTGTCTCCCGAACCCGTAGGGTCTACACACTTAAGGTTCGGTGACGCTAGGGTTATAAGGAAGACTTGTATGTGATTACCGAATGTTGTTAGGAGTCCCGGATGAGATCCCGGACGTCACGAGGAGTTCCGGAAGGGTCCGGAGGTAAAATTTATATATGGGAAGTTGTCATGCGGACACCGGAAAGTTTTGGGGGCATATCGGTATTGTACCGGGGCCACCGGAAGGGTTCCGGGGGTCCACCGGGAGGGGCCACCCCTCTTGGTGGGCCACATGGGCCGCGTGGGGCAGGAAACCAGCCCCTGGAGGGCTGGGCGCCCCCCCCCCTTGGGCCCATGCGCCTAGGGTTGGGGGGAACCCTAAAGGGGGCGCACCCCTTTGCTTGGGGGGCAAGCCCCCTCCCTGGCCGCCGCCCCCCCTCTAGATCTCATCTAGAGGGGGCCGGCCCCCTTCCCCCTTCCCCTATAAATAGAGGGGCGAGGGGAGGGCTGAACACTTGATCCAAGGCGCAGCCCCTCCCCTCCCCAACACCTCTCCTCCTCCGTTGAGCGCTTGGCGAAGCCCTGTTGGAGTACTGCCTCTCCACCATCATCACGCCGTCGTGCTACTGCTGGAGCCTTCTTCCTCAACCTCTCCTTTCCCCTTGCTGGATCAAGAAGGAGGAGACGTCGTCCGTACCGTACGTGTGTTGAACGCGGAGGTGCTGTCCGTTCACCACTTGGTCATCGGTGATCTGAATCACGGCGAGTACGACTCCATCATCACCATTCCCTCGAACGCTTCCGCACGCGATCTACAAGTGGTATGTAGATGCAATCTCTCTCCCATGACTCGTTGCTTACATGAACTCATAGATGGATCTTGGTGAAACCGTAGGAAAATTTTTATTTTCTGCAACGTTCCCCAACAGCCACGTGTTAGACCACCTCCCCCCCCAATGAAGAGGATTGTGAACCTCACATTAACCAAGACACATATGACGAAGGAGAATTCTTCCAAGAAACACGTCTTGCCAAAAAAGGTTTCAAGAACCGCTCTACTCCACCCCAGAACATTGAAGTAGACAACGATAGTGAATCCGACTTCACCCCTGAGCCGGAACAAGAAGAGCCGGAAGAAGAAGAAGTTACTGTTGCAGATGACATGTCAATGCTTGAATGATTAGGTAAAGGTGGCCTTCCACATGATGATGCATTTATTAATGATGATGATGATGAGCACGTCATTACCGATAGTGATGATGATGATGCATTTATTAATGATGATGATGAGCATGTCATTACCGATAGTGATTATTAGGTATTCAAATTTTTTTGTTGTACTTGATTTATATAGTTATTTGTATGATTGTATGATTTATATAGTTGGTATGTATAATTTTCTTACTTTGTGTGATTGTTTCTTATACATAGTGCCATGGTCTTGATGTCCGTCCCCGTCGGCCCCCGCCCACTTTATGATTCGGATGTGGTAAATTCTCTTTCATAACTATCTGTTGCATTTCGCATTTATGACAATTATGGCCATCAAGTTGACATAGAGATATTTTAATCTAGGAGGTATGTGAAC
>NW_021291976.1:61166-66678 GCF_002162155.2 Triticum dicoccoides
TCTTCTTCTTCTTCTTCTTCTTCTTCTTCTTCTTCTTCTAACTTTCATCTTTCCCAATTTGCAGATTTGCTTTACATGAGGAAGCTTGGATTCATGGAGTGTACTATTCTTCTAGTGCTTCCTTGTTGTTTATGAAAACTTGTTTGGATATGTATGTCTATATGGATATGTTGTTGGAAACTTGTTTGTGGTTATGTATAATTGGATATGTTGCACTTTGTTGAACTATGTTGTTGGATTTGATGAAATATGTTGTTGGACATGCTGTTGGATATGTTGGATATGTATGCATGTATATCTGTGTTTGAAACCATGTCTAATTATTGGATTTAAATAAAAACAGGGGATGTATAGCCTCTTTGCCGTCTGCTAGCTGGCGGCAAAGAGCTTTGCCGTCCGCTAGCAGACGGACGACAAAGAGGACACGTGGCAGTCACCTGTGCAAACTGGGAACACTGGCTGCCTATTTGGTCATTTTGCCGTCTGCAAGCGGACGGCAAAGTGACCAAATATATGTCGTCTGCTGGCAGACGGTCTAGCTGGCCACGTGGCAGCTTCCCAGTGCTGCCCTAGCTAAGCTCTTTGTCGTCTGTTAGCGGACGGCAAAGAGCTTTGGCTCTTTGTCGTCTGTCAGCGGACGGCAAAGAGCGTCGTTAACCCCCTAACGGCTCTCACCCCACACCACTGCCGTCCGTTGTCGTTGCCGTCTGCTGGCCTGGGATGGCGGACAGCACAATCCTTTGACGTCCGTTTCTACAAAGCGGACGACAAAGAAGGCCTTTGCTGGCACGTGTTCAGCCGGACAGTTTGCCGTCCACTGGCTGACAGCAAAGGAGTTTGTCGTCCGGGATCTGTGCCTTTGCCGTCCGCCATGGTGGACGGCAAAGAAGTTGATTCCAGTAGTGTAGGCGAGGAAGAAGGAAAAAAACAAAGTGATCAGATCCGGCTCGCGAAGGTGATTTTTTCTACTGTTTTTGTGTTTAGGTTTAGGTTATAGTGGTAGGATTAGGTTACTGCCAGATTTAGGTTTAGATAATTAGAAGAAAAAAATTGAAAAAAAGAAGAATAAGTAGAAGAAGAGGAAAAGGGGAAAAGGAAGAGGGTTGCCAAGGGGATAGATGGTGGAGCCAGTGGGTCCCGCCGGTCCCGACGCCCGTGCCGAGAACCCCTGGTCCGAGTGCTGACCCGTCGACCGTGCGTCGCCATACCTGAGGAAAAAAGAGAAAGAAGAAGAAAAAAAAGACACCCCGACCCACACCCCGACACTACATCCACGTCCCACAAGTGACGCCGACGTCCGGTGTCCCGAAGCAACTGTTCTCGGCATCGATGGCGGTCGAATACCATTGCGAATTAGGGGGTTAATTAGGGGGTTCCTCGGTGTTGATGGTACCCTTAATAGCAACTATCGTCAATGCGAGGTACATGTGGCCGTCGGTGTCGAATACTACATCCACGTCCTACAAGTGACACAAGGGTCCTGTGTCCAGCAGCAACAGTTCTCGGTGTCAATAGCGGTCGAACACCATTGCGAATTTGTCTGGCAGCCTCAGAGATAACGATTGAAAGCTAAGTGTTGAAACTTGAAACACCCAAACTAACTCAAGTCGGTTTGGTTGTTTGAAATTTCAAAACTTGGCTTTAATCCTCATCGCAGAGGCTGCCAAACAAATTTGCCAAGGTGTTCGACCGTCATCAGCCATCAGAACTATTGTTGCGGGACGCCGGGCGCCGGCTTCACTTGTGGGATGTAGATCTAGTGTTCAACGCCGACCGCCTCATGTACCTTTTACAGATGGTAGTTGCTATTTACTTTACCCGGGGGCGAGCGGGTTAGGGGGTTCCTCGGTGTCGATGGTACCGTAAGTAGCAAGTATCATCAGTGTGAGGTACATGTGGCCGTCGGTGTCGAATACTTGCTATGTTACTCATCTTTCGATTTAAATGTGCAGTTATTTCGTCGCTGCGAGGGTCTAGTGTTCGACGAGCTCCGCCCCTACGTTCGTTGGTGAGCACAAATGACATCTCCTCCCCCCCTTCATTTGCTCTGTTTCGGTCTTCGTGCCAATGAAACTTGCTAGCTATAGGTGTCAATCATCAGTATGTGTGACCACTATGCGTCTCCCGTTCGAAAGGGTTACATCTATAAATATGCATGCATTTGCATATTTATAATCGTGATTCTTTCAAATTGTCCAACGTTATCCATGGATAGGCTGAGTATGTGTAGATTGGGTTCGTTTTCCCATATGCTCTGCTCCGGATCCGATGCTAAATTTTGTTAGTGCCTCCCTATTGTTCTCCGGGTACACATCCTCTTTGCTTATTGCCGAGACGTGTATCAGAAGAACAACTGGGAGGTGCTGCCGAAATTTTGCGTCGGATCCGGAGCAGAGCATGGGATAACGAACCCAATCTACACATACTTGGGTGGGATTAGGACCTATCTTTACCTATTAGCGTGTAGGTTGCATGGACGTAATAAAACTGACAAACTCCATTAACTGATGGATATGGTTTGCTTAATTATGTATATATTTCTTGTGTGTCCAGTAGGAAGTCAATATGAGTGATCGTGCGTGGATGTACACCGGTTACACTAGTCAGAAAGTTTGGACCGAGGAATGGTTAACAAAAACCAAGGGGTTTGTTAGAGCCGCATTTGCAAATGGCCAGGAATTAAGCTGGTGCCCCTGTGCCCGGTGCGACAACTATAAAAACAGGGACGAGCTTGAAATGCGTAAAGACCTGCAGAAGTTTGGTTTTACGCCTGATTACATGGTTTGGACATTACATGGTGTGTCTTGTTGGGGCACGTTGCATAAAATAAAAAAATTCCTACGTTCACCAAGATCCATCTATGAGTTCATCTAGCAATGAGTGATAGGAGTGCATCTACATACCTTTGTAGATCGTGTGCGGAAGCGTTCAAGAGAACGGGGTTGAGGGAGTCGTTCTCGTCGTGATCCAAATCACCAGAGATCCTAGTGCCGAACGGACGGCAACTCCACGTTCAACACACGTACGGTCAGCGTGACGTCTCCTCCTTCTTGATCCAGCAAGGGGGGAAGGAGAGGTTGATGAAGATCCAGCAGCACGACGGCGTGGTGGTGGATGCAGCAGGGCTCCGGGAGGGCTTCGCCAAGCAACTACGGGAGGGAGAGGTGTAGCAGGGAGGGGAGGGAGGCGCCAGGTGTTGGGTGCGGCTGCCCTCCCACCCCCCCTCTTTATATAGGGACCCCAGGGGGGCGACGGCCATAGGATATGGGATCTCCTAGGGGGGCGGCGGCCAAGGGGGGTGGAGTGCCCCCCAAGGCAAGTGGAGGCGCCCCCTCCCCTAGGGTTCCCAACCCTAGGCGCAGAGGAGGGCCCAAGGGGGGCGCACCAGTCCACCAGGGGCTGGTTCCCCTCCCACTTCAGCCCATGGGGCCCTCCGGGATAGGTGGCCCCACCCGGTGGACCCCTGGGACCCTTCCGGTGGTCCTGGTACAATACCGGTGGACCCTGAAACTTTCCCGATGGCCGAAACTCGACTTCCCATATATAATTCTTTACCTCCGGACCATTCCGGAACTCCTCGTGACGTCCGGGATCTCATCCGGGACTCCGAACAACTTTCTGTTTGCTGCATACTCATATTCATACAACCCTAGCATCACCGAACCTTAAGTGTGGAGACCCTACGGGTTCGGGAGACATGTAGACATGACCGGGACGGCTCTCGGTCAATAACCAACAGCGGGATCTGGATACCCATGTTGGCTCCCACAAGCTCCTCGATGATCTCATTGGATCAACCACGATGTCGAGGATTCAAGCAACCCCGTATACAATTCCCTTTGTCAATCGGTACGTTACTTGCCCGAGATTCGATCGTCGGTATCCCAATACTTAGTTCAATCTCGTTACCGGCAAGTCACTTTACTCGTACCGTAATGCATGATCCCGTGACTAAACACTTGGTCACTTTCAGCACATTATGATGATGCATTACTGAGTGGGCCCAGAGATACCTCTCTGTCATACGGAGTGACAAATCCCAGTCTCGATCCGTGTCAACCCAACAGACACTTTCGGAGGTACCTGTAGTGCACCTTTATAGTCACCCAGTTACGTTGTGACGTTTGGTACACCCAAAGCACTCCTACGGTATTCGGGAGTTACACGATCTCATGGTCTAAGGAAAAGATACTTGACATTGGAAAAAGCTTTAGCAAACGAACTACACGATCTTGTGCTATGCTTAGGATTGGGTCTTGTCCATCACATCATTCTCCTAATGATGTGATCCCATTATCAATGACATCCAATGTCCATAGTCGGGAAACCATGACTATCTGTTGATCAACGAGCCAGTCAACTAGAGGCTCACTAGGGACATATTGTGGTCTATGTATTCACACGTGTATTACGATTTCCGGATAATACAATTATAGCATTAATAAAAGACAATTATCATGAACAAGGAAATATAATAATAATCCTTTTTATTATTGCCTCTAGGGCATATTTCCAACATGTCTGCCCAACGTGACAGAGCCGAGGTGGTTCATCGTCGCACCGAGGAGCATGGTACCGGGACCACAGACATGGTGCAAGACTTTGACGATGCTCGGGACTCGGACAAGGAGATGGAGGAATCTGCAAAGGCCTTACTGAAATGTTGGAGTCCACAAAACGTCCTCTCCACGAGCACACTGAGCTTTGTCAGCTGGATGCCATCTCACAAATAATGGCTTTGAAGGCTCAATTCAACTTGGGCAGAGAATGCTACGACGCGACGATGACAGTATTCAGACGATTTCTACCCAAGGGCCATGTGCTACCTCCAAACCTGTACCAGTCAGACAAAATCCTCCGTGCTCTTAAGTTGCCCTATGAGAAGATACATGCCTGTGAGAAAGGATGTGTCTTATTTAGGCTTCAGTATGAGGACTTGAACTATTGTCCCATCTGCAATTCTTCTAGGTATGTTGTTGTAGACAACGGTATGGGTGAGAAGACGCAGACCAAAATACCCATTAATGTTCTCCGGTATATGCCAATCATACCAAGACTTCAATGTATTTTCATGGTCGAAGAGACGACCAGACAGATGACATGACACAAAACGGGCAAAAGAACCAAACTAGATGCAGATGGGAATGTGATGATGGTGCACACATCGGATGGTGAAGCGTGGAAGCGCTTCGATGCATTACATAAGGAAAAAACTACAGATCCAAGGCATCCTCAAGTTGCCGTCAGCACAGATGGGTTCATTGGGTTTGGTCAGATGGCAGCCCCATACAGCTGTTGGCCCGTGTTTGTCATTCCACTCACCCCCCCCCCCTCCCCAGGCAGATTATGCAAAGAAAGAACATTTTCTTGACGTTGATAATTCCAGGGCCCAACTATCCGGGGAAGAATATGAATGTGTGCATACAGCCGCTTGAGGACGAATTGCAAGAAGCTTGGGATAATGGATTCAAGACATACGATGCCTTTAGCAAAGAGAACTTCATAATGCGTG
>NW_021291976.1:66688-67489 GCF_002162155.2 Triticum dicoccoides
TAGACAACGGTATGGGTGAGAAGACGCAGACCAAAATACCCGTTAATGTTCTCCGGTATATGCCAATCATACCAAGACTTCAATGTATTTTCATGGTCGAAGAGACGGCCAGACAGATGACATGACACAAAACGGGCAAAAGAACCAAACTAGATGCAGATGGGAATGTGATGATGGTGCACACATCGGATGGTGAAGCGTGGAAGCGCTTCGATGCATTACATAAGGAAAAAACTACAGATCCAAGGCATCCTCAAGTTGCCGTCAGCACAGATGGGTTCATTGGGTTTGGTCAGATGGCAGCCCCATACAGCTGTTGGCCCGTGTTTGTCATTCCACTCACCCCCCCCCTCCCCAGGCAGATTATGCAAAGAAAGAACATTTTCTTGACGTTGATAATTCCAGGGCCCAACTATCCGGGGAAGAATATGAATGTGTGCATACAGCCGCTTGAGGACGAATTGCAAGAAGCTTGGGATAATGGATTCAAGACATACGATGCCTTTAGCAAAGAGAACTTCATAATGCGTGTCTGGTACATGTACTCGATGCATGACTTGCCGGCGTATGCACTATTCGTTGGCTGGTGTGTGCATGGAAGGTTCTCGTGCCCCACATGCAAGGGAGCTCTTGAGTTTCGTTGGCTGACAGCAGGGCACAAGTATAGTTGCTTCCACTTGTATAAACCGTTTCTAGATCCTCGCCATAAGTTCAGGAAAGACAAGAAGAACTTCATCAAAGGTAGAGTTGTCAAACACTCTACACCACCTGCGTTGACAGGCCAACATACCCTAGATCAGT
>NW_021291976.1:69321-77069 GCF_002162155.2 Triticum dicoccoides
TCCGTCGGAGAGTATGAGCTTCTGCCAAAGCAAGGAGGCGAATATCCCGGTTTCATCTCTTCGTTCAAAAAAAACGGTAATTTCCATTAGACCCTTTCATTTCTTTGGCTAATTTGCGGCTAATGCAACAATCCTTTCGTATTAAACTTGTAGGCTAATTCAGAGATTATGGATGACGAATTTAGACAAGTAGCTAATGGTTTTGACTATAAGGTCCGTTCATTTGACAATTACGACATCAACGGGTATCGCTTTCGTACCAATGGCAAAGAGCTATCTATGGCCAACCGAAAGTCTACAAATTGTTGTGTCTCTGCTACCAGCGAAGGAGGTATCGAGTATTATGGAAGAGTTGAAGCAATTTATGAACTTCAATTCTATGGTGAAAACCCACCAAACATCGTAGTCTTCAGATGTTATTGGTTCCAGCCCAGGGAGACTAGAAGGACTCATGAACATATAGGGCTAGTCGAAATCAAACAAAGCACCCATTTGGATGTTCCCGATGTCTATATTACGGCTCAACAGGCAACCCAAGTTTTTTATGTACTGTGGGCTTGTCAAAGTGATCCAAATCTCAGTGTTTGGGATGTCGTTTATGAAGTGTCGCCACTGTTGGAAATATGCCCTAGAGGTAATAATAAAAGGATTATTATTATATTTCCTTGTTCATGATAATTGTCTTTTATTCATGCTATAATTGTATTATCCGGAAATCGTAATACACGTGTGAATACATAGACCACAATACATCCCTAGGAAGCCTCTAGTTGACTAGCTCGTTGGTCAACAGGTAGTCATGGTTTCCTGACTATGGACATTAGATGTCGTTGACAACGGGATCACATCATTAGGAGAATGATGTAATGGACAAGACCCAATCCTAAGCATAGCACAAGATAGTGTAGTTCGTTTTGCTAGAGCTTTTCCAATGTCAAGTACCTCTTCCTTAGACCATGAGATCGTGTAACTCCCGGATACCGTAGGAGTGCTTTGGGTGTACCAAACGTCACAACGTAACTGGGTGACTATAAAGGTGCACTACAGGTATCTCCGAAAGTGTCTGTTGGGTTGACACGGATCGAGACTGGGATTTGTCACTCCGTATGACGGAGAGGTATCACTGGGCCCACTCGGTAGTGCATCATCATAATGAGCTCAAAGTGACCAAGTGTCTGGTCACGGGATCATGAATTATGGTACGAGTAAAGTGACTTGCCGGTAACGAGACTGAACGAGGTATTGGGATACCGACGATCGAGTCTCGGGCAAGTAACATACCGTCTGACAAAGGGAATTGCATACGGGGTTGATTGAATCCTCGACATCGTGGTTCATCCGATGACATCATCGAGGACCATGTGGGAGCCAACATGGGTATCCAGATCCTGCTGTTGGTTATTGACCGGAGAGCCGTCTCGGTCATGTCTGCGTGTCTCTCGAACCCATAGGGTCTACACACTTAAGGTTCGGTGACGCTAGGGTTATAAGGAAGACTTGTATGTGATTACCGAATGTTGTTCGGAGTCCCGGATGAGATCCCGGACGTCACGAGGAGTTTCGGAAGGGTCCGGAGGTAAAGATTTATATATGGGAAGTTGTCATGCAGACACCGGAAAGTTTCGGGGGCATATCGGTATTGTACCGGGGCCACCGGAAGGGTTCCGGGGGTCCACCGGGAGGAACCACCCCTCTTTTTGGGCCACATGGGACGCGTGGGGCAGGGAACCAGCCCCTGGAGGGCTGGGCGCACCCCCCCCCCTTGGGCCCATGCGCCTAGGGTTGGGGGGGAACCCTAAAGGGGGCGCACCCCTTTGCTTGGGGGGCAAGCCCCCTCCCTGGCCGCCGCCCCCCCCCCCTCTAGATCTCATCTAGAGGGGGCCGGCCCCCTTCCCCCTTCCCCCTTCCCCTATAAATAGAGGGGCGAGGGGAGGGCTGAACACCTGATCCAAGGCGTAGCCCCTCCCCTCCCCAACACCTCTCCTCCTCCGTTGAGCGCTTGGCGAAGCCCTGTCGGAGTACTGCCTCTCCAACATCATCACGCCGTCGTGCTGCTGCTGGAGCCTTCTTCCTAAACCTCTCCTTTCCCCTTGCTGGATCAAGAAGGAGGAGACGTCGTCCGTACCATACGTGTGTTGAACGCGGAGGTGCTGTCCGTTCAGCACTTGGTCATTGGTGATCTGAATCATGGCGAGTACGACTCCATCATCACCGTTCCCTCGAACGCTTCCGCACGTGATCTACAAGTGGTATGTAGATGCAATCTCTCTCCCATGACTCGTTGCTTACATGAACTCATAGATGGATCTTGGTGAAACCGTAGGAAAAATTTTATTTTCTGCAATGTTCCCCAACAGTGGCATCATGAGCTAGGTCTATGCGTAGTTCTCTATTGCACGAGTAGAACACAATTTTTTGTGGGCGTAGATCTTGTCAACTTGCTTGCCGCTACTAGTCTTTTCTTGCTTCAGCGGTATTGTGGGATGAAGCGGCCCGGACCGACCTTACACGTACGCTTACGTGAGATAGGTTCCACCAACTGACATGCACTAGTTGCATAAGGTGGCTAGCGGGTGTCTGTCTCTCCTACTTTAGTTGGAGCCGATTAGATGAAAAGGGTCCTTATGAAGGGTAAATAGAAGTTGACAAAATCACGTTGTGGTTATTCGTAGTTAAGAAAACATTCTTGCTAGAACCCAATTGCAGCCACGTAAAAGATGCAACAACAATTAGATGACGTCTAACTTGTTTTTGCAGCAATTGTCATGTGATGTGATATGGCCAGAAGTTGTGATGAATGATGAATGATATATTGCGATGTATGAGATCATGTTCTTGTAATAGGAATCACGACTTGCATGTCGATGAGTATGACAACCGGCAGGAGCCATAGGAGTTGTCTTTATTTTTTGTATGACATGCGTGTCATTGAAGAACGCCATGTAAATTACTTTACTTTATTGCTAAACGCGTTAGCCATAGAAGTAGAAGTAGTCGTTGGCGTGACAACTTCATGAAGACACAATGATGGAGATCATGATGATGGAGATCATGGTGTCATGCCGGTGACGAAGATGATCATGGAGCCCCGAAGATGGAGATCAAAGGAGCTATATGATATTGGCCATATCATGTCACTACTATATAATTGCATGTGATGTTTATTATGTTTTATGCATCTTGTTTACTTAGAACGGCGGTAGTAAATAAGATGATCCCTTATAATAATTTCAAGAAAGTGTTCCCCCTAATTGTGCACCGTTGCTAAAGTTCGTCGTGTCGAAGCACCACGTGATGATCGGGTGTGATAGATCCTTACGTTCACATACAACGGGTGTAAGACAGATTTACACATGTAGAACACTTAGGGTTAACTTGACGAGCCTAGCATGTACAGACATGGCCTTGGAACACAGAGACCGAAAGGTCGAACATGAGTCGTATGGAAGATACGATCAACATGGAGATGTTCATCGATGATGACTAGTCCGTCTCACGTGATGATCGGACACGGCCTAGTCGACTCGGATCGTGTAACACTTAGATGACTAGAGGGATGTCTAATCTGAGTGGGAGTTCATTAAATAATTTGATTAGATGAACTTAATTATCATGAACTTAGTCTAAAACTTTTGCAAAATATGTCTTGTAGATCAAATGGCCAACGCTCATGTCAACATGAACTTCAACGCGTTCCTAGAGAAAACCAAGCTGAAAGATGATGGCAGCAACTATTCGGACTGGGTCCGGAACCTGAGGATCATCCTCATAGCAGCCAAGAAAGACTATGTCCTAGATGCACCGCTAGGTGAAGCACCCATCCCAGAGAACCAAGACATTATGAATGCTTGGCAGTCACGTGCTGATGATTACTCCCTCGTTCAGTGCAGCATGCTTTACAGCTTAGAACCGGGGCTCCAAAAGCGTTTTGAGAAGCATGGAGCATATGAGATGTTCGAGGAGCTGAAAATGGTTTTCCAAGCTCATGCCCGTGTCGAGAGATATGAAGTCTCCGACAAGTTCTATAGTTGTAAGATGGAGGAAAACAGTTCTGTCAGTGAGCACATACTCAAAATGTCTGGGTTGCACAACCGCCTGTTCCAGCTGGAGATCAACCTCCCGGACGAGGCGGTCATTGACAGAATCCTTCAGTCGCTCCCACCGAGCTACAAGAGCTTTGTGTTGAACTACAATATGCAGAGGATGGTGAAGACCATTCCTGAAGTATTCTCAATGCTGAAGTCAGCAGAGGTTGAAATCAAGAAAGAACATCAAGTGTTGATGGTCAATAAGACCACTAAGTTCAAGAAGGGCAAGGGTAAGAAGAACTTCAAGAAGGACGACAAAGATGTTGCCGCGCCCGGTAAGCCAGTTGCCGGGAAGAAGTCAAAGAATGGACCCAAGCCTGAGATTGAGTGCTTTTATTGCAAGGGGAAGGGTCACTAGAAGCGGAACTGCCCCAAATACTTAGCGGACAAGAAGGCCGGCAACACTAAAGGTATATTTGATATACATGTAACTGATGTGTACCTTACCAGTACTCGTAGTAACTCCTGGGTATTTGATACCGGTGCCATTGCTCACACTTGTAACTCACAGCAGGAGCTGCGGAATAAGCGGAGACTGGCGAAGGACGAGGTGACGATGCGCGTCGGGAATGGTTCCAAGGTCGATGTGATCGCCGTCGGCACGCTACCTCTACATTTACCTACGGGATTAGTTTTAAACCTCAATAATTGTTATTTAGTGCCAAGTTTGAGCATGAACATTGTATCTGGATCTCGTTTGATACGAGATGGCTACTCATTTAAATCCGAGAATAATGGTTGTTCTATTTATATGAGAGATATGTTTTATGGTCATGCCCCGATGGTCAATGGTTTATTCTTAATGAATCTCGAACGTAATGTTACACATATTCATAGCGTGAATACCAAAAGATGTAAAGTTGATAACGATAGTCCCACATACTTGTGGCACTGCCGCCTTGGTCACATTGGTGTCAAGCGCATGAAGAAGCTCCATGCTGATGGACTTTTAGAGTCTCTCGATTATGAATCATTTGACACATGCGAACCATGCCTCATGGGCAAAATGACCAAGACCCCGTTCTCCGGAACAATGGAGCGAGCAACCAACTTGTTGGAAATCATACATACCGATGTGTGCGGTCCAATGAGTGTTGAGGCTCGCGGAGGATATCGTTATGTTCTCACTCTCACTGATGACTTGAGTAGATATGGGTATGTCTACTTGATGAAACACAAGTCTGAGACCTTTGAAAAGTTCAAGGAATTTCAGAATGAAGTAGAGAATCAACGTGACTGAAAGATAAAGTTTTTACGATCTGATCGTGGAGGAG
Source organism: Triticum dicoccoides (assembly GCF_002162155.2). NCBI lineage: Eukaryota > Viridiplantae > Streptophyta > Magnoliopsida > Poales > Poaceae > Triticum > Triticum dicoccoides. The sequence goes on from NW_021291976.1 coordinate 74,684, forward strand.
AATATTTAAGTCATGAATTTGGTACACACTTAAGAAAATGTGGAATCGTTTCACAACTCACGTCGCCTGGAACACCTCAGCGTAACGGTGTGTCCGAACGTCGTAATCGCACTCTATTGGATATTGTGCAATCTATGATGTCTCTTACCGATTTACCGCTATCATTTTGGGGATATTCTCTAGAGACAGCTACATTCACTTTAAATAGGGCACCGTCTAAATCCGTTGAGACGACACTGTATGAATTATGGTTTGGGAAGAAACCTAAGCTGTCGTTTCTAAAAGTTTGTGGATGCGATGCTTATGTCAAGAAACTTCAACCTGAAAAGCTCGAACCCAAGTCGGAAAAATGCGTCTTCATAGGATACCCTAAGGAAACCATTGGGTATATCTTCTACTTAAGATCTGAGGGAAAGATCTTTGTTGCCAAGAACGGATCCTTTCTGGAAAAAGAGTTTCTCTCGAAAGGAGTAAGTGGGAGGAAAGTAGAACTCGATGAAGTACTACCTCTTGAACCGGAAAGTAGTGCAGCTCAGGAAAACGTTCCTATGGTGCCTACACCGACTGGAGAGGAAATTAATGATGATGATCAAGGTACTTCTGATCAAGTTGCTACTGAACTTCGTAGGTCCACAAGGACACGTTCCACACCAGAGTGGTATGGCAACCCTGTCCTGGAAATCATGTTGTTAGACAACGGTGAACCTTCGAACTATGAAGAAGCGATGGCGGGCCCAGATTCCAACAAATGGCTAGAAGCCATGAAATCCGAGATAGAATCCATGTATGAAAACAAAGTATGGATTTTGACTGACTTGCCCGATGATCGGCGAGCGATAGAAAACAAATGGATCTTTAAGAAGAAGACGGACGCGGATGGTAATGTCACCATCTATAAAGCTCGACTTGTCGCTAAGGGTTATCGGCAAGTTCAAGGGATTGACTACGATGAGACTTTCTCTCCCGTAGCGAAGCTTAAGTCCGTCCGAATCATGTTAGCAGTTGCCGCATACTATGATTATGAGATATGGCAGATGGACGTCAAAACGGCATTCCTTAACGGGCATCTTAAGGAAGAACTGTATATGATGCAGCCGGAGGGTTTTGTCGATCCTAGGAATGCTAATAAAGTATGCAAGCTCCAGCGATCCATTTATGGGCTGGTGCAAGCATCTCGGAGTTGGAACATTCGCTTTAATGAGATGACCAAAGCGTTTGGGTTTATGCAGACTTATGGAGAAGCCTGCGTTTACAAGAAAGTGAGTGGGAGCTCTATAGCATTTCTCATATTATATGTAGATGACATACTTTTGATGGGTAATGATATAGAATTCTTGGACAGCATTAAGGCCTACTTGAATAAGTGTTTTTCAATGAAGGACCTTGGAGAAGCTGCTTACATATTAGGCATCAAGATCTATAGGGATAGATCGAGACGCCTCATAGGTCTTTCACAAAGCACATACCTTGATAAGATTTTGAAGAAGTTCAAAATGGATCAGTCCAAGAAAGGGTTCTTGCCTGTACTGCAAGGTGTGAGATTGAGCTCGGCTCAATGCCCGACCACGGCAAAAGATAAAGAAGAGATGAGCGTCATCCCCTATGCCTCAGCCATAGGATCTATTATGTATACCATGCTATGTACCAAACCTGATGTAAACCTTGCCGTAAGTTTGGTAGGAAGGTACCAAAGTAATCCCGGCAAGGAACACTAGACAGCGGTCAAGAATATCCTGAAGTACCTGAAAAGGACAAAGGACATGTTTCTCGTTTATGGAGGTGACGAAGAGCTCGTCGTAAAGGGTTACATCGACGCTAGCTTCGACACAGATCTGGATGACTCTAAGTCACAAACCGGATACGTGTATATGTTGAATGGTGGAGTAGTAAGCTGGTGCAGCTGCAAGCAGAGCGTCGTGGCGGGATCTACATGTGAAGCGGAATACATGGCAGCCTCGGAGGCAGCGCATGAAGCAATTTGGGTGAAGGAGTTCATCACCGACCTAGGATTCATACCCAATGTGTCGGGGCCGATCAAACTCTTCTGTGACAACACTGGAGCTATTGCCCTTGCCAAGAAGACCAGGCACATCAAGCGTCGCTTCAACTCCATCCGTGAAAATGTTCAAGATGGAGACATAGATATTTACAAAGTACATACGGATCTGAATGTCGCAGATCCGTTGACTAAACCTCTTTCGCGAGCAAAACATGATCAACACCAGAACTCTATGGGTGTTCGATTCATCACAATGTAACTAGATTATTGACTCTAGTGCAAGTGGGAGACTGTTGGAAATATGCCCTAGAGGCAATAATAAAAGGATTATTATTATATTTCCTTATTCATGATAATTGTCTTTTATTCATGCTATAATTGTATTAT
>NW_021291976.1:78176-88353 GCF_002162155.2 Triticum dicoccoides
CCCCCCCCAATGAAGAGGATTGTGAACCTCACATTAACCAAGACACATATGACGAAGGAGAATTCTTCCAAGAAACACGTCTTGCCAAAAAAGGTTTCAAGAACCGCTCTACTCCACCCCAGAACATTGAAGTAGACAACGATAGTGAATCCGACTTCACCCCTGAGCCGGAACAAGAAGAGCCGGAAGAAGAAGAAGTTACTGTTGCAGATGACATGTCAATGCTTGAATGATTAGGTAAAGGTGGCCTTCCACATGATGATGCATTTATTAATGATGATGATGATGAGCACGTCATTACCGATAGTGATGATGATGATGCATTTATTAATGATGATGATGAGCATGTCATTACCGATAGTGATTATTAGGTATTCAAATTTTTTTGTTGTACTTGATTTATATAGTTATTTGTATGATTGTATGATTTATATAGTTGGTATGTATAATTTTCTTACTTTGTGTGATTGTTTCTTATACATAGTGCCATGGTCTTGATGTCCGTCCCCGTCGGCCCCCGCCCACTTTATGATTCGGATGTGGTAAATTCTCTTTCATAACTATCTGTTGCATTTCGCATTTATGACAATTATGGCCATCAAGTTGACATAGAGATATTTTAATCTAGGAGGTATGTGAACGGGAATTTGAAACCGACCCTCTTGTCGAGAAGTTAAATTTAGTTGAAAAAGAAAATGTGTATTTGAAAGAAAAAATTAAAGAAATTTAAGAAGAGAAGATGACATTGGAGTTGTATGTTGCCGATGTCATCGATGATCACAAGATGAAGATGAATGCAATGCGCTTGAAGATGGATGCAATGCGCCTGAAGCTTAAGAAGATTAGAAAATATGCAATTGATAATGAGGCTTCGTACCATTATGCCGTTGGATCAATTGTTACCTTAGTTGCGATCTTCATCATATTTGTCGTGATGAGGGTAAGTTTTCTCTAATGTTTTGATTTACAAATGGATACTTAGCTTATTTTCGTCCTAAATGGCATAATTACCTAAGTTAGATAAAAATAATGAGCTATACTTAGCTTATTCAGTTCATTTATGACATACTTAGCATACTTAGGTCAAAAATGGCATGATAATCTTTATTACCTCCAAAATGATATAGACTTAGCTTATTTTCCTCGAAAATGACATAATAACCTTACTAAGCTCCAAAATGACCTATTTACCTAGCTTAGCTCTATAAATGACCTACACTTAGCATTTTTACCTAGCTTAGCAATAAAATGGCATTTTTACTTACCTTAGTTAGAAGAAGAAGAAGATAAAGAAGAGGAGAGGAGAAAAAGAAAGAGAAGAAAAAAATCTTCTTCTTCTTCTTCTTCTTCTTCTTCTTCTAACTAGTCTTCTTCTTCTTCTTCTTCTTCTTCTTCTTCTTCTTCTTCTAACTTTCATCTTTCCCAATTTGCAGATTTGCTTTACATGAGGAAGCTTGGATTCATGGAGTGTACTATTCTTCTAGTGCTTCCTTGTTGTTTATGAAAACTTGTTTGGATATGTATGTCTATATGGATATGTTGTTGGAAACTTGTTTGTGGTTATGTATAATTGGATATGTTGCACTTTGTTGAACTATGTTGTTGGATTTGATGAAATATGTTGTTGGACATGCTGTTGGATATGTTGGATATGTATGCATGTATATCTGTGTTTGAAACCATGTCTAATTATTGGATTTAAATAAAAACAGGGGATGTATAGCCTCTTTGCCGTCTGCTAGCTGGCGGCAAAGAGCTTTGCCGTCCGCTAGAAGACGGACGACAAAGAAGACACGTGGCAGTCACCTGTGCAAACTGGGAACACTGGCTGCCTATTTGGTCATTTTGCCGTCTGCAAGCGGACAGCAAAGTGACCAAATATATGTCGTCTGCTGGCAGACGGTCTAGCTGGCCACGTGGCAGCTTCCCAGTGCTGCCCTAGCTAAGCTCTTTGTCGTCTGTTAGCGGACGGCAAAGAGCTTTGGCTCTTTGTCGTCTGTCAGCGGACGGCAAAGAGCGTCGTTAACCCCCTAACGGCTCTCACCCCACACCACTGCCGTCCGTTGTCGTTGCCGTCTGCTGGCCTCGGATGGCGGACAGCACAATCCTTTGTCGTCCGTTTCTACAAAGCGGACGACAAAGAAGGCCTTTGCTGGCACGTGTTCAGCCGGACAGTTTGTCGTCCGCTGGCTGACAGCAAAGGAGTTTGTCGTCCGGGATCTGTGCCTTTGCCGTCCGCCATGGTGGACGGCAAAGAAGTTGATTCCAGTAGTGTAGGCGAGGAAGAAGGAAAAAAACAAAGTGATCAGATCCGGCTCGCGAAGGTGATTTTTTCTACTGTTTTTGTGTTTAGGTTTAGGTTATAGTGGTAGGATTAGGTTACTGCCAGATTTAGGTTTAGATAATTAGAAGAAAAAAATTGAAAAAAAGAAGAATAAGTAGAAGAAGAGGAAAAGGGGAAAAGGAAGAGGGTTGCCAAGGGGATAGATGGTGGAGCCAGTGGGTCCCGCCGGTCCCGACGCCCGTGCCGAGAACCCCTGGTCCGAGTGCTGACCCGTCGACCGTGCGTCGCCATACCTGAGGAAAAAAGAGAAATAAGAAGAAAAAAAAAGACACCCCGACCCACACCCCGACACTACATCCACGTCCCACAAGTGACGCCGACGTCCGGCGTCCCGAAGCAACTGTTCTCGGCATCGATGGCGGTCGAATACCATTGCGAATTAGGGGGTTAATTAGGGGGTTCCTCGGTGTTGATGGTACCCTTAATAGCAACTATCGTCAATGCGAGGTACATGTGGCCGTCGGTGTCGAATACTACATCCACGTCCTACAAGTGACACAAGGGTCCTGTGTCCAGCAGCAACAGTTCTCGGTGTCAATAGCGGTCGAACACCATTGCGAATTTGTCTGGCAGCCTCAGAGATAACGATTGAAAGCTAAGTGTTGAAACTTGAAACACCCAAACTAACTCAAGTCGGTTTGGTTGTTTGAAATTTCAAAACTTGGCTTTAATCCTCATCGCATAGGCTGCCAAACAAATTTGCCAAGGTGTTCGACCGTCATCAGCCATCAGAACTATTGTTGCGGGACGCCGGGCGCCGGCTTCACTTGTGGGATGTAGATCTAGTGTTCAACGCCGACCGCCTCATGTACCTTGCACAGATGGTAGTTCCTATTTACTTTACCCGGGGGCGAGCGGGTTAGGGGGTTCCTCGGTGTCGATGGTACCGTAAGTAGCAAGTATCATCAGTGTGAGGTACATGTGGCCGTCGGTGTCGAATACTTGCTATGTTACTCATCTTTCGATTTAAATGTGCAGTTATTTCGTCGCTGCGAGGGTCTAGTGTTCGACGAGCTCCGCCCCTACGTTCGTTGGTGAGCACAAATGACATCTCCTCCCCCCCTTCATTTGCTCTGTTTCAGTCTTCGTGCCAATGAAACTTGCTAGCTATAGGTGTCAATCATCAGTATGTGTGACCACTATGCGTCTCCCGTTCGAAAGGGTTACATCTATAAATATGCATGCATTTGCATATTTATAATCGTGATTCTTTCAAATTGTCCAACGTTATCCATGGATAGCCTGAGTATGTGTAGATTGGGTTCGTTTTCCCATATGCTCTGCTCCGGATCCGATGCTAAATTTTGTTAGTGCCTCCCTATTGTTCTCCGGGTACACATCCTCTTTGCTTATTGCCGAGACGTGTATCAGAAGAACAACTGGGAGGTGCTGCCGAAATTTTGCGTCGGATCCGGAGCAGAGCATGGGATAACGAACCCAATCTACACATACTTGGGTGGGATTAGGACCTATCTTTACCTATTAGCGTGTAGGTTGCATGGACGTAATAAAACTGACAAACTCCATTAACTGATGGATATGGTTTGCTTAATTATGTATATATTTCTTGTGTGTCCAGTAGGAAGTCAATATGAGTGATCGTGCGTGGATGTACACCGGTTACACTAGTCAGAAAGTTTGGACCGAGGAATGGTTAACAAAAACCAAGGGGTTTGTTAGAGCCGCATTTGCAAATGGCCAGGAATTAAGCTGGTGCCCCTGTGCCCGGTGCGACAACTATGAAAACAGGGACGAGCTTGAAATGCGTAAAGACCTGCAGAAGTTTGGTTTTACGCCTGATTACATGGTCTGGACATTACATGGTGTGTCTTGTTGGGGCACGTTGCATAAAATAAAAAAATTCCTACGTTCACCAAGATCCATCTATGAGTTCATCTAGCAACGAGTGATAGGAGTGCATCTACATACCTTTGTAGATCGTGTGCGGAAGCGTTCAAGAGAACGGGGTTGAGGGAGTCGTTCTCGTCGTGATCCAAATCACCGGAGATCCTAGCGCCGAACGGACGGCAACTCCACGTTCAACACACGTACGGTCAGCGTGACGTCTCCTCCTTCTTGATCCAGCAAGGGGGGGAAGGAGAGGTTGATGAAGATCCAGCAGCACGACGGCGTGGTGGTGGATGCAGCAGGGCTCCGGGAGGGCTTCGCCAAGCAACTACGGGAGGGAGAGGTGTAGCAGGGAGGGGAGGGAGGCGCCAGGTGTTGGGTGCGGCTGCCCTCCCACCCCCCCCTCTTTATATAGGGACCCCAGGGGGGCGACGGCCATAGGATATGGGATCTCCTAGGGGGGCGGCGGCCAAGGGGGGTGGAGTGCCCCCCAAGGCAAGTGGAGGCGCCCCCTCCCCTAGGGTTCCCAACCCTAGGCGCAGAGGAGGGCCCAAGGGGGGCGCACCAGCCCACCAGGGGCTGGTTCCCCTCCCACTTCAGCCCATGGGGCCCTCCGGGATAGGTGGCCCCACCCGGTGGACCCCTGGGACCCTTCCGGTGGTCCCGGTACAATACCGGTGGACCCTGAAACTTTCCCGATGGCCGAAACTCGACTTCCCATATATAATTCTTTACCTCCGGACCATTCCGGAACTCCTCGTGACGTCTGGGATCTCATCCGGGACTCCGAACAACTTTCTATTTGCTGCATACTCATATTCATACAACCCTAGCGTCACCGAACCTTAAGTGTGGAGACCCTACGGGTTCGGGAGACATGTAGACATGACCGGGACGGCTCTCGGTCAATAACCAACAGCGGGATCTGGATACCCATGTTGGCTCCCACAAGCTCCTCGATGATCTCATTGGATCAACCACGATGTCGAGGATTCAAGCAACCCCGTATACAATTCCCTTTGTCAATCGGTACGTTACTTGCCCGAGATTCGATCGTCGGTATCCCAATACTTAGTTCAATCTCGTTACCGGCAAGTCACTTTACTCGTACCGTAATGCATGATCCCGTGACTAAACACTTGGTCACTTTGAGCACATTATGATGATGCATTACCGAGTGGGCCCAGAGATACCTCTCCGTCATACGGAGTGACAAATCCCAGTCTCGATCCGTGTCAACCCAACAGACACTTTCGGAGGTACCTGTAGTGCACCTTTATAGTCACCCAGTTACGTTGTGACGTTTGGTACACCCAAAGCACTCCTACGGTATCCGGGAGTTACACGATCTCATGGTCTAAGGAAAAGATACTTGACATTGGAAAAAGCTTTAGCAAACGAACTACACGATCTTGTGCTATGCTTAGGATTGGGTCTTGTCCATCACATCATTCTCCTAATGATGTGATCCCGTTATCAATGACATCCAATGTCCATAGTCGGGAAACCATGACTATCTGTTGATCAACGAGCCAGTCAACTAGAGGCTCACTAGGGACATATTGTGGTCTATGTATTCACACGTGTATTACGATTTCCGGATAATACAATTATAGCATTAATAAAAGACAATTATCATGAACAAGGAAATATAATAATAATCCTTTTTATTATTGCCTCTAGGGCATATTTCCAACATGTCTGCCCAACGTGACAGAGCCGAGGTGGTTCATCGGCGCACCGAGGAGCATGGTACCAGGACCACAGACATGGTGCAAGACTTTGACGATGCTCGGGACTCGGACAAGGAGATGGAGGAATCTGCAAAGGCCTTACTGAAATGTTGGAGTCCACAAAACGTCCTCTCTACGAGCACACTGAGCTTTGTCAGCTGGATGCCATCTCACAAATAATGGCTTTGAAGGCTCAATTCAACTTGGGCAGAGAATGCTACGACGCGACGATGACAGTATTCAGACGATTTCTACCCAAGGGCCATGTGCTACCTCCAAACCTATACCAGTCAGACAAAATCCTCCGTGCTCTTAAGTTGCCCTATGAGAAGATACATGCCTGTGAGAAAGGATGTGTCTTATTTAGGCTTCAGTATGAGGACTTGAACTATTGTCCCATCTGCAATTCTTCTAGGTATGTTGTTGTAGACAACGGTATGGGTGAGAAGACGCAGACCAAAATACCCGTTAATGTTCTCCGGTATATGCCAATCATACCAAGACTTCAATGTATTTTCATGGTCGAAGAGACGGCCAGACAGATGACATGACACAAAACGGGCAAAAGAACCAAACTAGATGCAGATGGGAATGTGATGATGGTGCACACATCGGATGGTGAAGCGTGGAAGCGCTTCGATGCATTACATAAGGAAAAAACTACAGATCCAAGGCATCCTCAAGTTGCCGTCAGCACAGATGGGTTCATTGGGTTTGGTCAGATGGCAGCCCCATACAGCTGTTGGCCCGTGTTTGTCATTCCACTCACCCCCCCCCTCCCCAGGCAGATTATGCAAAGAAAGAACATTTTCTTGACGTTGATAATTCCAGGGCCCAACTATCCGGGGAAGAATATGAATGTGTGCATACAGCCGCTTGAGGACGAATTGCAAGAAGCTTGGGATAATGGATTCAAGACATACGATGCCTTTAGCAAAGAGAACTTCATAATGCGTGTCTGGTACATGTACTCGATGCATGACTTGCCGGCGTATGCACTATTCGTTGGCTGGTGTGTGCATGGAAGGTTCTCGTGCCCCACATGCAAGGGAGCTCTTGAGTTTCGTTGGCTGACAGCAGGGCACAAGTATAGTTGCTTCCACTTGTATAAACCGTTTCTAGATCCTCGCCATAAGTTCAGGAAAGACAAGAAGAACTTCATCAAAGGTAGAGTTGTCAAACACTCTACACCACCTGCGTTGACAGGCCAACATACCCTAGATCAGTAAAACGCTCTCGAGCCAGATCCAGAGCGTCCAGGGTATTTCAAGGGGTATAATAAGGAACACGCCTGGACTCACAAGACATGCTTCTGGGATCTGCCTTACTTCAAAGACCTCCTTTGCCCACACAACATCGACGTGATGCACACTGAAAAGAATATCGCCGAAGCCATTTTTGGTACATTGTTCGGCATAGAGGGGAAATCAAAGGATAATACTAAGGCTAGAGACGATCAAGAGGAGCTCTGTGATAGACCGTTACAAAACATGCCAGAACCGAAAGGAAAGCGGAACTGGACGAAAGCCAAAGGCATGGTTCAATCTTGGAAGGCCAGCTATGAAGGAAATAATTTTGTTCGTGAAAATGCAGTTGATGTTCCCCGATGGGTATGCAGCAAATCTAAACAGGGGAGCGAGTCTTGATAAATTGAAAATATTTGGTCTAAAAAGTCATGATTGGCACATATGGATTGAGCGGATAATGCCGGTGATGTTGCGTGGCTTCATCCCTGAGGATGAATTGCTATTACTGGCAGAGCTGAGCTATTTCTTCCGTGTTCTTTGTGCGAAAGAACTATCGCCTGGCCTCCTAGAAGAAATGGAACAGTTGGCGCCAGAGTTGATCTGCAAGTTAGAGATGATCTTTCCGCCAAGCTTCTTTAATCCAATGAAACACTTGATTTTGCATCTCCCGACCGAGGCACGATTGGGGGGACCTGTGCAAAATCGTTGGTGCTACTCAACTGAGAGGATGCAGAAGACGCTTCGAGCAAAATGTAAAAATAAACGTAGAATAGAAGCATCGATGGCTGAGGCATTCATCACTGCGGAGGCGTGAAACTTCATGACAGCACACTACGAAGCCAAAAATCGTCATTTGCATAATCCGAAGCCTCGGTACAAAGCTGATGACCCTAAAAAGGGTCAATCCAACCTCAGCCTATTCAAAGGGAATCTCGCACCATCCAGTGCTTGGAAACTAGTATCGTTTGATGTTGAAGAATGGCGGACCATTTCGCTGTATCTCTTTAACAACCTAAAAGAAGTGCGGCCATACATCGGGTAAGATCTCGGTACATTTTTTCGCAACTTCTAATTTCTTTAAACTGCTCTTATTCCTGGATATTTGATGCAGTCGATATGTCGCCATATTCTCGTATGGAGCGGTGATCCGAAAGGATTCCGTCGGAGAGTATGAGCTTCTGCCAAAGCAAGGAGGCGAATATCCCGGTTTCATCTCTTCGTTCAAAAAAAACGGTAATTTCCATTAGACCCTTTCATTTCTTTGGCTAATTTGCGGCTAATGCAACAATCCTTTCGTATTAAACTTGTAGGCTAATTCAGAGATTATGGATGACGAATTTAGACAAGTAGCTAATGGTTTTGACTATAAGGTCCGTTCATTTGACAATTACGACATCAACGGGTATCGCTTTCGTACCAATGGCAAAGAGCTATCTATGGCCAACCGAAAGTCTACAAATTGTTGTGTCTCTGCTACCAGCGAAGGAGGTATCGAGTATTATGGAAGAGTTGAAGCAATTTATGAACTTCAATTCTATGGTGAAAACCCACCAAACATCATAGTCTTCAGATGTTATTGGTTCCAGCCCAGGGAGACTAGAAGGACTCATGAACATATAGGGCTAGTCGAAATCAAACAAAGCACCCATTTGGATGTTCCCGATGTCTATATTACGGCTCAACAGGCAACCCAAGTTTTTTATGTACTGTGGGCTTGTCAAAGTGATCCAAATCTCAGTGTTTGGGATGTCGTTTATGAAGTGTCGCCACTGTTGGAAATATGCCCTAGAGGCAATAATAAAAGGATTATTATTATATTTCCTTGTTCATGATAATTGTCTTTTATTCATGCTATAATTGTATTATCCGGAAATCGTAATACACGTGTGAATACATAGACCACAATACATCCCTAGGAAGCCTCTAGTTGACTAGCTCGTTGGTCAACAGGTAGTCATGGTTTCCTGACTATGGACATTAGATGTCGTTGACAATGGGATCACATCATTAGGAGAATGATGTAATGGACAAGACCCAATCCTAAGCATAGCACAAGATAGTGTAGTTCGTTTTGCTAGAGCTTTTCCAATGTCAAGTACCTCTTCCTTAGACCATGAGATCGTGTAACTCCCGGATACCGTAGGAGTGCTTTGGGTGTACCAAACGTCACAACGTAACTGGGTGACTATAAAGGTGCACTACAGGTATCTCCGAAAGTGTCTGTTGGGTTGACACGGATCGAGACTTGGATTTGTCACTCCGTATGACGGAGAGGTATCACTGGGCCCACTCGGTAGTGCATCATCATAATGAGCTCAAAGTGACCAAGTGTCTGGTCACGGGATCATGAATTACGGTACGAGTAAAGTGACTTGCCGGTAACGAGACTGAACGAGGTATTGGGATACCGACGATCGAGTCTCGGGCAAGTAACATACCGTCTGACAAAGGGAATTGCATACGGGGTTGATTGAATCCTCGACATCGTGGTTCATCCGATGACATCATCGAGGACCATGTGGGAGCCAACATGGGTATCCAGATCCCGCTGTTGGTTATTGACCGGAAAGCCGTCTCGGTCATGTCTGCGTGTCTCTCGAACCCATAGGGTCTACACACTTAAGGTTCGGTGACGCTAGGGTTATAAGGAAGACTTGTATGTGATTACCGAATGTTGTTCGGAGTCCCGAATGAGATCCCAGACGTCACGAGGAGTTTCGGAAGGGTCCGGAGGTAAAGATTTATATATGGGAAGTTGTCATGCAGACACCGGAAAGTTTCGGGGGCATATCGGTATTGTACCGGGGCCACCGGAAGGGTTCCGTGGGTCCACCGGGAGGAACCACCCCTCTTTTTGGGCCACATGGGACGCGTGGGGCAGGGAACCAGCCCCTGGAGGGCTGGGCGCACCCCCCCCTTGGGCCCATGCGCCTAGGGTTGGGGGGGGACCCTAAAGGGGGCGCACCCCTTTGCTTGGGGGGCAAGCCCCCTCCCTGGCCGCCGCC
>NW_021291976.1:88463-100600 GCF_002162155.2 Triticum dicoccoides
GGGGGCCGGCCCCCTTCCCCCTTCCCCTATAAATAGAGGGGCGAGGGGAGGGCTGAACACCTGATCCAAGGCGCAGCCCCTCCCCTCCCCAACACCTCTCCTCCTCCGTTGAGCGCTTGGCGAAGCCCTGTCGGAGTATTGCCTCTCCACCATCATCACGCCGTCGTGCTGCTGCTGGAGCCTTCTTCCTAAACCTCTGCTTTCCCCTTGCTGGATCAAGAAGGAGGAGACGTCGTCCGTACCGTACGTGTGTTGAACGCGGAGGTGCTGTCCGTTCAGCACTTGGTCATTGGTGATCTGAATCACGGCGAGTACGACTCCATCATCACCGTTCCCTCGAACGCTTCCGCACGTGATCTACAAGTGGTATGTAGATGCAATCTCTCTCCCATGACTCGTTGCTTACATGAACTCATAGATGGATCTTGGTGAAACCGTAGGAAAAATTTTATTTTCTGCAATGTTCCCCAACAGTGGCATCATGAGCTAGGTCTATGTGTAGTTGTCTATTGCACGAGTAGAACACAATTTTTTGTGGGCGTAGATCTTGTCAACTTGCTTGCCGCTACTAGTCTTTTCTTGCTTCAGCGGTATTGTGGGATGAAGCGGCCCGGACCGACCTTACACGTACGCTTACGTGAGACAGGTTCCACCAACTGACATGCACTAGTTGCATAAGGTGGCTAGCGGGTGTCTGTCTCTCCTACTTTAGTTGGAGCCGATTAGATGAAAAGGGTCCTTATGAAGGGTAAATAGAAGTTGACAAAATCACGTTGTGGTTATTTGTAGGTAAGAAAACATTCTTGCTAGAACCCAATTGCAGCCACGTAAAAGATGCAACAACAATTAGATGACGTCTAACTTGTTTTTGCAGCAATTGTCATGTGATGTGATATGGCCAGAAGTTGTGATGAATGATGAATGATATATTGTGATGTATGAGATCATGTTCTTGTAATAGGAATCACGACTTCATGTCGATGAGTATGACAACCGGCAGGAGCCATAGGAGTTGTCTTTATTTTTTGTATGACATGCGTGTCATTGAAGAACGCCATGTAAATTACTTTACTTTATTGCTAAACGCGTTAGCCATAGAAGTAGAAGTAGTCGTTGGCGTGACAACTTCATGAAGACACAATGATGGAGATCATGATGATGGAGATCATGGTGTCATGCCGGTGACGAAGATGATCATGGAGCCCCGAAGATGGAGATCAAAGGAGCTATATGATATTGGCCATATCATGTCACTACTATATAATTGCATGTGATGTTTATTATGTTTTATGCATCTTGTTTACTTAGAACGGCGGTAGTAAATAAGATGATCCCTTATAATAATTTCAAGAAAGTGTTCCCCCTAATTGTGCACCGTTGCTAAAGTTCGTCGTGTCGAAGCACCACGTGATGATCGGGTGTGATAGATCCTTACGTTCACATACAACGGGTGTAAGACAGATTTACACATGTAGAACACTTAGGGTTAACTTGACGAGCCTAGCATGTACAGACATGGCCTTGGAACACAGAGACCGAAAGGTCGAACATGAGTCGTATGGAAGATACGATCAACATGGAGATGTTCACCGATGATGACTAGTCCGTCTCACGTGATGATCGGACACGGCCTAGTCGACTCGGATCGTGTAACACTTAGATGACTAGAGGGATGTCTAATCTGAGTGGGAGTTCATTAAATAATTTGATTAGATGACCTTAATTATCATGAACTTAGTCTAAAACTTTTGCAAAATATGTCTTATAGATCAAATGGCCAACGCTCATGTCAACATGAACTTCAACGTGTTCCTAGAGAAAACCAAGCTGAAAGATGATGGCAGCAACTATTCGGACTGGGTCCGGAACCTGAGGATCATCCTCATAGCAGCCAAGAAAGACTATGTCCTAGATGCACCGCTAGGTGAAGCACCCATCCCAGAGAACCAAGACATTATGAATGCTTGGTAGTCACGTGCTGATGATTACTCCCTCGTTCAGTGCAGCATGCTTTACAGCTTAGAACCGGGGCTCCAAAAGCGTTTTGAGAAGCACGGAGCATATGAGATGTTCGAGGAGCTGAAAATGGTTTTCCAAGCTCATGCCCGTGTCGAGAGATATGAAGTCTCCGACAAGTTCTATAGTTGTAAGATGGAGGAAAACAGTTCTGTCAGTGAGCACATACTCAAAATGTCTGGGTTGCACAATCGCCTGTTCCAGCTGGAGATCAACCTCCCGGACGAGGCGGTCATTGACAGAATCCTTCAGTCGCTCCCACCGAGCTACAAGAGCTTTGTGTTGAACTACAATATGCAGAGGATGGTGAAGACCATTCCTGAAGTATTCTCAATGCTGAAGTCAGCAGAGGTTGAAATCAAGAAAGAACATCAAGTGTTGATGGTCAATAAGACCACTAAGTTCAAGAAGGGCAAGGGTAAGAAGAACTTCAAGAAGGACGACAAAGATGTTGCCGCGCCCGGTAAGCCAGTTGCCGGGAAGAAGTCAAAGAATGGACCCAAGCCTGAGATTGAGTGCTTTTATTGCAAGGGGAAGGGTCACTAGAAGCGGAACTGCCCCAAATACTTAGCGGACAAGAAGGCCGGCAACACTAAAGGTATATTTGATATACATGTAACTGATGTGTACCTTACCAGTACTCGTAGTAACTCCTGGGTATTTGATACCGGTGCCATTGCTCACACTTGTAACTCACAGCAGGAGCTGCGGAATAAGCGGAGACTGGCGAAGGACGAGGTGACGATGCGCGTCGGGAATGGTTCCAAGGTCGATGTGATCGCCGTCGGCACGCTACCTCTACATTTACCTACGGGATTAGTTTTAAACCTCAATAATTGTTATTTAGTGCCAAGTTTGAGCATGAACATTGTATCTGGATCTCGTTTGATACGAGATGGCTACTCATTTAAATCCGAGAATAATGGTTGTTCTATTTATATGAGAGATATGTTTTATGGTCATGCCCCGATGGTCAATGGTTTATTCTTAATGAATCTCGAACGTAATGTTACACATATTCATAGCGTGAATACCAAAAGATGTAAAGTTGATAACGATAGTCCCACATACTTGTGGCACTGCCGCCTTGGTCACATTGGTGTCAAGCGCATGAAGAAGCTCCATGCTGATGGACTTTTAGAGTCTCTCGATTATGAATCATTTGACACATGCGAACCATGCCTCATGGGCAAAATGACCAAGACCCCGTTCTCCGGAACAATGGAGCGAGCAACCAACTTGTTGGAAATCATACATACCGATGTGTGCGGTCCAATGAGTGTTGAGGCTCGCGGAGGATATCGTTATGTTCTCACTCTCACTGATGACTTGAGTAGATATGGGTATGTCTACTTGATGAAACACAAGTCTGAGACCTTTGAAAAGTTCAAGGAATTTCAGAATGAAGTAGAGAATCAACGTGACCGAAAGATAAAGTTCTTACGATCGGATCGTGGAGGAGAATATTTAAGTCATGAATTTGGTACACACTTAAGAAAATGTGGAATCATTTCACAACTCACGTCGCCTGGAACACCTCAGCGTAACGGTGTGTCCGAACGTCGTAATCGCACTCTATTGGATATTGTGCAATCTATGATGTCTCTTACCGATTTACCGCTATCATTTTGGGGATATTCTCTAGAGACAGCTACATTCACTTTAAATAGGGCACCGTCTAAATCCGTTGAGACGACACTGTATGAATTATGGTTTGGGAAGAAACCTAAGCTGTCGTTTCTAAAAGTTTGTGGATGTGATGCTTATGTCAAGAAACTTCAACCTGAAAAGCTCGAACCCAAGTCGGAAAAATGCGTCTTCATAGGATACCCTAAGGAAACCATTGGGTATATCTTCTACTTAAGATCTGAGGGAAAGATCTTTGTTGCCAAGAACGGATCCTTTCTGGAAAAAGAGTTTCTCTCGAAAGGAGTAAGTGGGAGGAAAGTAGAACTAGATGAAGTACTACCTCTTGAACCGGAAAGTAGTGCAGCTCAGGAAAACGTTCCTATGGTGCCTACACCGACTGGAGAGGAAATTAATGATGATGATCAAGGTACTTCTGATCAAGTTGCTACTGAACTTCGTAGGTCCACAAGGACACGTTCCACACCAGAGTGGTATGGCAACCCTGTCCTGGAAATCATGTTGTTAGACAACGGTGAACCTTCGAACTATGAAGAAGCGATGGCGGGCCCAGATTCCAACAAATGGCTAGAAGCCATGAAATCCGAGATAGAATCCATGTATGAAAACAAAGTATGGATTTTGACTGACTTGCCCGATGATCGGCGAGCGATAGAAAACAAATGGATCTTTAAGAAGAAGACGGACGCGGATGGTAATGTCACCATCTATAAAGCTCGACTTGTCGCTAAGGGTTATCGGCAAGTTCAAGGGATTGAGTACGATGAGACTTTCTCTCCCGTAGCGAAGCTTAAGTCCGTCTGAATCATGTTAGCAGTTGCCGCATACTATGATTATGAGATATGGCAGATGGACGTCAAAACGGCATTCCTTAACGGGCATCTTAAGGAAGAACTGTATATGATGCAGCCGGAGGGTTTTGTCAATCCTAGGAATGCTAATAAAGTATGCAAGCTCCAGCGATCCATTTATGGGCTGGTGCAAGCATCTCGGAGTTGGAACATTCGCTTTAATGAGATGACCAAAGCGTTTGGGTTTATGCAGACTTATGGAGAAGCCTGCGTTTACAAGAAAGTGAGTGGGAGCTCTATAGCATTTCTCATATTATATGTAGATGACATACTTTTGATGGGAAATGATATAGAATTCTTGGACAGCATTAAGGCCTACTTGAATAAGTGTTTTTCAATGAAGGACCTTGGAGAAGCTGCTTACATATTAGGCATCAAGATCTATAGGGATAGATCGAGACGCCTCATAGGTCTTTCACAAAGCACATACCTTGATAAGATTTTGAAGAAGTTCAAAATGGATCAGTCCAAGAAAGGGTTCTTGCCTGTACTGCAAGGTGTGAGATTGAGCTCGGCTCAATGCCCGACCACGGCAAAAGATAAAGAAGAGATGAGCGTCATCCCCTATGCCTCAGCCATAGGATCTATTATGTATACCATGCTATGTACCAGACCTGATGTAAACCTTGCCGTAAGTTTGGTAGGAAGGTACCAAAGTAATCCCGGCAAGGAACACTAGACAGCGGTCAAGAATATCCTGAAGTACCTGAAAAGGACAAAGGACATGTTTCTCGTTTATGGAGGTGACGAAGAGCTCGTCGTAAAGGGTTACATCGACGCTAGCTTCGACACAGATCTGGATGACTCTAAGTCACAAACCGGATACGTGTATATGTTGAATGGTGGAGTAGTAAGCTGGTGCAGCTGCAAGCAGAGCGTCGTGGCGGGATCTACATGTGAAGCGGAATACATGGCAGCCTCGGAGGCAGCGCATGAAGCAATTTGGGTGAAGGAGTTCATCACCGACCTAGGATTCATACCCAATGCGTCGGGGCCGATCAAACTCTTCTGTGACAACACTGGAGCTGTTGCCCTTGCCAAGAAGACCAGGCACATCAAGCGTCGCTTCAACTCCATCCGTGAAAATGTTCAAGATGGAGACATAGATATTTACAAAGTACATACGGATCTGAATGTCGCAGATCCGTTGACTAAACCTCTTTCGCGAGCAAAACATGATCAACACCAGAACTCTATGGGTGTTCGATTCATCACAATGTAACTAGATTATTGACTCTAGTGCAAGTGGGAGACTGTTGGAAATATGCCCTAGAGGCAATAATAAAAGGATTATTATGATATTTCCTTATTCATGATAATTGTCTTTTATTCATGCTATAATTGTATTATCCGGAAATCGTAATACACGTGTGAATACATAGACCATAATACGTCCCTAGTAAGCCTCTAGTTGACTAGCTCGTTGGTCAACAGATAGTCATGGTTTCCTGACTATGGACATTAGATGTCGTTGACAATGGGATCACATCATTAGGAGAATGATGTGATGGACAAGACCCAATCCTAAGCATAGCACAAGATCTTGTAGTTCATTTTGCTAGAGCTTTTCCAATGTCAAGTATCTCTTCCTTAGACCATGAGATTGTGTAACTCCCGGATACCGTAGGAGTGCTTTGGGTGTACCAAACGTCACAACGTAACTGGGTGACTATAAAGGAGCACTACGGGTATCTCCGAAAGTGTCTGTTGGGTTGACACGGATCGAGACTGGGATTTGTCACTCCGTATGACGGAGAGGTATCACTGGGCCCACTCGGTAGTGCATCATCATAATGAGCTCAAAGTGACCAAGTGTCTGGTCACGGGATCATGCATTACGGTACGAGTAAAGTGACTTGCCGGTAACGAGACTGAACGAGGTATTGGGATACCGACGATCGAGTCTCGGGCAAGTAACATACCGTCTGACAAAGGGAATTGCATACGGGGTTGATTGAATCCTCGACATCGTGGTTCATCTGATGACATCATCGAGGAGCATGTGGGAGCCAACATGGGTATCCAGATCCCGCTGTTGGTTATTGACCGGAGAGCCGTCTCGGTCATGTCTGCGTGTCTCCCGAACCCGTAGGGTCTACACACTTAAGGTTCGGTGACGCTAGGGTTATAAGGAAGACTTGTATGTGATTACCGAATGTTGTTAGGAGTCCCGGATGAGATCCCGGACGTCACGAGGAGTTCCAGAAGGGTCCGGAGGTAAAATTTATATATGGGAAGTTGTCATGCGGACACCGGAAAGTTTTGGGGGCATATCGGTATTGTACCGGGGCCACCGGAAGGGTTCCGGGGGTCCACCGGGAGGGGCCACCCCTCTTGGTGGGCCACATGGGCCGCGTGGGGCAGGAAACCAGCCCCTGGAGGGCTGGGCGCCCCCCCCCCTTGGGCCCATGCGCCTAGGGTTGGGGGGAACCCTAAAGGGGGCGCACCCCTTTGCTTGGGGGGCAAGCCCCCTCCCTGGCCGCCGCCCCCCCTCTAGATCTCATCTAGAGGGGGCCGGCCCCCTTCCCCCTTCCCCTATAAATAGAGGGGCGAGGGTAGGGCTGAACACCTGATCCAAGGCGCAGCCCCTCCCCTCCCCAACACGTCTCCTCCTCCGTTGAGCGCTTGGCGAAGCCCTGTTGGAGTACTGCCTCTCCACCATCATCACGCCGTCGTGCTACTGCTGGAGCCTTCTTCCTCAACCTCTCCTTTCCCCTTGCTGGATCAAGAAGGAGGAGACGTCGTCCGTACCGTACGTGTGTTGAACGCGGAGGTGCTGTCCGTTCAGCACTTGGTCATCGGTGATCTGAATCACGGCGAGTACGACTCCATCATCACCATTCCCTCGAACGCTTCCGCACGCGATCTACAAGTGGTATGTAGATGCAATCTCTCTCCCATGACTCGTTGCTTACATGAACTCATAGATGGATCTTGGTGAAACCGTAGGAAATTTTTTATTTTCTGCAACGTTCCCCAACAGCCACGTGTTAGACCACCTCCCCCCCCCCAATGAAGAGGATTGTGAACCTCACATTAACCAAGACACATATGACGAAGGAGAATTCTTCCAAGAAACACGTCTTGCCAAAAAAGGTTTCAAGAACCGCTCTACTCCACCCCAGAACATTGAAGTAGACAACGATAGTGAATCCGACTTCACCCCTGAGCCGGAACAAGAAGAGCCGGAAGAAGAAGAAGTTACTGTTGCAGATGACATGTCAATGCTTGAATGATTAGGTAAAGGTGGCCTTCCACATGATGATGCATTTATTAATGATGATGATGATGAGCACGTCATTACCGATAGTGATGATGATGATGCATTTATTAATGATGATGATGAGCATGTCATTACCGATAGTGATTATTAGGTATTCAAATTTTTTTGTTGTACTTGATTTATATAGTTATTTGTATGATTGTATGATTTATATAGTTGGTATGTATAATTTTCTTACTTTGTGTGATTGTTTCTTATACATAGTGCCATGGTCTTGATGTCCGTCCCCGTCGGCCCCCGCCCACTTTATGATTCGGATGTGGTAAATTCTCTTTCATAACTATCTGTTGCATTTCGCATTTATGACAATTATGGCCATCAAGTTGACATAGAGATATTTTAATCTAGGAGGTATGTGAACCGGAATTTGAAACCGACCCTCTTGTCGAGAAGTTAAATTTAGTTGAAAAAGAAAATGTGTATTTGAAAGAAAAAATTAAAGAAATTTAAGAAGAGAAGATGACATTGGAGTTGTATGTTGCCGATGTCATCGATGATCACAAGATGAAGATGAATGCAATGCGCTTGAAGATGGATGCAATGCGCATGAAGCTTAAGAAGATTAGAAAATATGCCATTGATAATGAGGCTTCGTATCATTATGCCGTTGGATCAATTGTTACCTTAGTTGCGATCTTCATCATATTTGTCGTGATGAGGGTAAGTTTTCTCTAATGTTTTGATTTACAAATGGATACTTAGCTTATTTTCGTCCTAAATGGCATAATTACCTAAGTTAGATAAAAAAAATGAGCTATACTTAGCTTATTCAGTTCATTTATGACATACTTAGCATACTTAGGTCAAAAATGGCATGATAATCTTTATTACCTCCAAAATGATATAGACTTAGCTTATTTTCCTCGAAAATGACATAATAACCTTACTAAGCTCCAAAATGACCTATTTACCTAGCTTAGCTCTATAAATGACCTACACTTAGCATTTTTACCTAGCTTAGCAATAAAATGGCATTTTTACTTACCTTAGTTAGAAGAAGAAGAAGATAAAGAAGAGGAGAGGAGAAAAAGAAAGAGAAGAAAAAAATCTTCTTCTTCTTCTTCTTCTTCTTCTTCTTCTTCTTCTTCTTCTTCTTCTAACTAGTCTTCTTCTTCTTCTTCTTCTTCTTCTTCTTCTTCTTCTAACTTTCATCTTTCCCAATTTGCAGATTTGCTTTACATGAGGAAGCTTGGATTCATGGAGTGTACTATTCTTCTAGTGCTTCCTTGTTGTTTATGAAAACTTGTTTGGATATGTATGTCTATATGGATATGTTGTTGGAAACTTGTTTGTGGTTATGTATAATTGGATATGTTGCACTTTGTTGAACTATGTTGTTGGATTTGATGAAATATGTTGTTGGACATGCTGTTGGATATGTTGGATATGTATGCATGTATATCTGTGTTTGAAACCATGTCTAATTATTGGATTTAAATAAAAACAGGGGATGTATAGCCTCTTTGCCGTCTGCTAGCTGGCGGCAAAGAGCTTTGCCGTCCGCTAGAAGACGGACGGCAAAGAGGACACGTGGCAGTCACCTGTGCAAACTGGGAACACTGGCTGCCTATTTGGTCATTTTGCCGTCTGCAAGCGGACGGCAAAGTGACCAAATATATGTCGTCTGCTGGCAGACGGTCTAGCTGGCCACGTGGCAGCTTCCCAGTGCTGCCCTAGCTAAGCTCTTTGTCGTCTGTTAGCGGACGGCAAAGAGCTTTGGCTCTTTGTCGTCTGTCAGCGGACGGCAAAGAGCGTCGTTAACCCCCTAACGGCTCTCACCCCACACCACTGCCATCCGTTGTCGTTGCCGTCTGCTGGCCTCGGATGGCGGACAGCACAATCCTTTGTCGTCCGTTTCTACAAAGCGGACGACAAAGAAGGCCTTTGCTGGCACGTGTTCAGCCGGACAGTTTGCCGTCCGCTGGCTGACAGCAAAGGAGTTTGTCGTCCGGGATCTGTCCTTTGCCGTCCGCCATGGTGGATGGCAAAGAAGTTGATTCCAGTAGTGTAGGCGAGGAAGAAGGAAAAAAACAAAGTGATCAGATCCACAATAGGCAAACTACAACAATAACCATTTCCACATCAACCATCTCATTGACACCACACGGGCGACGAGATCCTTCAGCAACAAGACCTTCAGGAAGGGAGCAACGCTCAAGCACCGCCATCACCGTATCGAACCACCTAAGTTCGGAATGTAGGTTTTCACTCTAAAGAGTTAAGTCCAAGAATATCCGAGTAATGCCTTCAACCAGGTAATGACGTAAAACATCTCCATAGCCAAGTATAACCAACTCGGTTGGACCTAGGCTTTCACCCGGAGCTCGAGATTGGGTGCTCGAATAGCAACATCATTGACGCCATTCAAGTGTTGTAGCCACCACTTTTCTGCAATCCCAAAAGCTACATGCGATGTGCGACCGTTGCCGCTACACAACCATCCTTTTGTGTCAAGCCATCGTCCATAGTTTGCATGTCACCACCAAAGTCAACCATTGTATCTAGAGGGAGAAACCCTCATCAAGACCTTTCCATGGCCAATGAAATCCGTAGTGAGGCCACCGTCGCGGTCCGGAGTGATTTCCTGCAAAGCCTCCTCCACTACTCTCGCCTCAGTCATGCACAATGCGTCGCCCCACCACCACCATTGCAGGGGATTTTCTTAACGGCACAAAGCCAGTGGCAAGAGGAGGGTGCATGGAGGAGAGGGCGGTAGTGACGTCAACCTGGATGCATCGCCCAAGTCACCAAGAGCAACACTGGGTCGACCCGGTTTTTTCGGGAGTCTACACGAATGGTTGCAGTAGTGACGGCCAGGAGCCATGTGTTCGGGCACCTTCAGTGGATGAACAACCCAAAGAGGAGGACATCGGGACAAGGCCAGGCCAGACCCGCAACAATACTAGATGAGATATCCACGAGATGGGGTGGAAGATGGGGCAGATGCGCCGAGTGGGCCCGCTGCTGCCGACCACTGGGAGGGGCTTTGCTTTGGCGGCCCCGACCGGCGGCAATGACGGAGAGACAATGCGAAGGGGCATTGGAGAAGGAGTGGCGTGTCACCACATGTGTCATCCTCGTGGATAATGCGAGGGCTAGGTTTCTCAATGGGTTTAGTGAGAGGAAACCTAAAATTTGGGAGAGAATTTCACTTCTCCTGGCCTCTGCACCAATTAGAGATGCAAACAACCATTTTAGTATGACTATCAAGATTTTTATGTTTATGTGTGCTCCCACCACACATCAAGCATGGTTCTCATTTTTTTTATGAGTACCAATATTTTATCTTGATGAGTGGTCTCACTACCCACCAAGTTTGATCCTCAACAAATAGGAAAAAACCCTGTGCATTACCCGTTAAGTCTGGAAATTGAAACCGGGTTGTTAGCCTGCACAATCGCATACCTAACCACTAAGCTATTGCTTTCTTGACAGAGAACTTGATCAATATCTACAATACCAAATATACACCATACGCGAACATATTTTGTGATGAATTTAGTGGTATTGATTTAGTATTCTACACATTATTATTTTTTGAAAAAGTCGATCAAACTTTATGTCGTTCATCTTAGAAAAAAAATTGTAATACACAATATATATAGAAACGGAGAGTATGACAGAACTGGGTATGATTCTTTTGTTTTTTTGCTGGGGAAGGGGTGTTGTATCTCATGCATGAGTGCTTATGGTGCTACCGGTGCACCGGATGCCCATAGCGCATTTTTAAATGTTAGAACTTTTTGAATTTTTTTACTGCATTCGCACAACATCGGTCTATGTTGTCGCATGATTTCAAATCAAAATTCAAAACATTGGTCAAGGGAAAAATAACAAATTCGACACTGAATAATACATGACATAAGTTGGGCTTTAGATTTGGCCCATTATCACATTGATGTCGAATTTGTCATTTTTGTATCTCATGCAATGTTTCGAATTTTGATATGAAATTTTATGACAACATACATTAATATTGTGTGAATGTGATTGTTTTCAGATTTTTTTTTGAGACATTTTAATATGCATTATGGCGTTCGGTGCACCGGTGCAGAAGATACATTCCGGGAGAAGGGTCTTATTTTTCTAGAATGAGTTCTGACGTGACCAGGTGGGCCTAACGTGCCACGGCCCAGGACCCCAGGCCCAGTTAAAACAAGACCCGATTCTCAAAAAAAAAGGTAAAACAAGACCAGGGTGGATAAACGCTCTCTTCTATCGTCGACAACCTCTTCTTGGCGGTCACCGGCGGCTGTGGCGAATGCGACGGCGTAGGCGAAAGGAAGACGACGCGGAGGGGCACTTCTCCTAATGCTCCTTTGCCCCACCCTCTGCGCCCG
>NW_021291976.1:100954-107935 GCF_002162155.2 Triticum dicoccoides
AATGGAACTCATCCCCCTAATGTCCACATCTTTTTTGAGAAGAATCCACATAATAATTGTGATATGGAGACAGTAAGAATGTGAACATCAGTGCATTCCACTGGATTCATGCATAGGAACCTTGTTCGTATTACTCCCTCCGATCCATATTTACAGCAAAATCCAGTGTCTAGGTATGGTATTTCCACTAATCTCATCATGTCTAGTATGTTCAAGAATTAAATAGAACGACAGAGGCAAAGTATTTAACAGTTGATTTTTGCTACATGTGGCCGTGTAGTTGCCAAGATATTGAATATCAACATTCGAATCACCATCTCACCTTCTTCCAAGATGGTACTTACCAATACTCATCTGACAACAATATCTTATGGTGTTCGGCAATTTAGACCCATTGTGTTGAGAATGATGCAAATAGCTAAAGAGGCGGTAAGTTGCCGAGATGTTTGTGCACTAGAAAAACTGTTCGAATCTTACTGATCATCATATGTTTCATTAGGTTTCCATTTAGATATAGCATAAAGCACTCTCCCTTTCCATCCTTCTAGCAGCCAACCATGATCTTCAACAGCAAAAAATTCCTCATGAAACAATAAGTTCTTCATGTGTACTATGTCCTTTAAGATGGTTGGATCAACAGGAAGCTGCTGGAACCCAGCCTTGAGGCACCTTGCTTGCCACTAACTGTAACATTCTGGCCTCTCAGTTCTGTCTGCGCCCTCACATGCTATGATGTTAAGAGCATCCTGCCCAAATAGGATCCTCTCAATCATCTTTCTTGCAATATTATCCCGTGGAACATTTGCATCAAGCATGTCAAACATTGAAGAGTAATGGAGCATAACCTCTTTGAAACGTTGTATGAAGAAGGGAGAACTGAGTAAACCATTTGTAGTGCCAGAAATAAAAATCTCCGGGTTCATCCTCCTCATAGTTTTGAGCACCTTATCCCTTGCACTATTTATGGCATCGGTATCATGACCGAGATTCTTATTCCGGAACATGCAGTTCATTATGAGAATTTCATCCTCGTCAATGTTAAGATCCTCAATTTTGATGGTCTCCCATCTTGAAGCGGCAATGCCCTGATACTGGAAAGGTACCTTGAACCTATTTGCATAATCAGCCAACCGCTTCCCTGTCTCCTCGATCATTTTGCAGGGGTGAAAACCAGACTGGGGAACGTCTATACCTGTGATCCAAAGCTTAGGGGCTCCCTCTTCTTGTTGTGCAAAACTCTGAATCATTAATGGCCACTGAAAGCCGAAGCCAATGCCAAAATCAACGATGTGTACCCTTGCTTTCCCTTGTGAGACATCAAGAATAGCTTGGTTGGCAAAATAGTATGACGCCGTTCTGAAAGGGAAAGCTGCAAGAAAAAGGCTATAAGCCTCTAACCCATCTGCAGTACTTGTTCACCTTTCCATGAGGTTGCGATAAACCTGGCTCCCGATCCCAGCCAAGCGTGCCTTGAGGCCATCCGCCAAGTAAAATGCCATTCTCTGAGTACAATCACCATCTGCTGAAGAGTGTTGTCTTATCATCAATAGTACTTCACTGGCCAACAGGCAGCTGTCTTCTGCCACAACTTGTGTGAGTGGATGAGGAAAGTCCTGAGATCAACCGACTCTTTCCTCGGTTGCTTCCTACTTTTGCTCCGGCCTTTCAGTGAGGTCTTGTTTCCTTGCCCCGCCATCCTTTCTTGCAGTCTTGTTATTCGGTCAGAAGGACCATAGCATAGGAGAACTTGGTCGAAATTTTCATTTCAAATTATTGCACAAGTGGTGATGGCATGATCTTTATTGCAATCCCTTGGGTCTGCTACCTCCAAGATTGTGTTTTGGGTCCTCTCCCCTACTCGTAGTCAGTTGGGAAATATAAAGTATTTTATTCTTTGAATATATCACCAGCTTATCAATACTTGGAGCAAACATTCTTTCCTCACTGACACTTCTCTGACCATGCAAGGCAGGGAAGCCAGATCCGGAAGTCCATCCAACACTTACCAACGGCTGGTTTGGTAAAAGAGGACTCCTATTACAGGTATATGGACTCAACGGGGTTGCTAAAGGTTGTAACACGTTGTACCTGGAATAGTCATTACTGAAGCTAGTGCTCCAGAGCCTCTTGTAATTACTGGTCCCACTCTTATCAGGGTTGTCTGGCTTCTTATTGCTATGCAATGGCGGCCAGTTAGTAGGCGGCGCGTATCCCTCACCAAGAATGTCACGGAATGGCTTCTCAGCAGCCTGAAGAGCAGCCCTGGTAGAGTATGTAATGGGCCTAATGGGCCCATTAGTCTTAGGGTTAATTAGAGATAAGGGTCACTTGCTTAGGGGTCAAGTAAGCCTTGCTCGGGAGTCAAGTAAACCTCTCTATATAAAGAGAGGAGATGTATCAATCTAATCAAGCAAGAGTTAAGAAGGAAATCCCTTCCCTCTTGCCCGGCCATGCGCATAAAGGCCCCCGACCGGCCCTCTCGCGCCCTCCTTCTAGCAGCGCCATAACAATTTGGTATCAGCTAGCTTTGGTTCGATCATGTCTTCACCGCCGCCAAGCCCGTCTCTTCCACTGCCGGTCACCTTGTCGCCTCCGGTGACCACCACGATCATCGCCCCGCTCCTACCCGCACCGGGATCCTCTATCGCGCCCGCCCCCGCCATCCTCACCTGGGAGGAGGTGTCCGGGGTGCTGCGGGACCTAACCTAGGCGGTCCAGGAGATCCACCTGTTCTTGGCCGGGTCCTACGCCCCGCACCCGGTTGCGCCGCCCATCGCCGCCCCCGCACCAGGCGGCCTTCGCCGCGCTCGCCAGGCCGCTACAGCTGCCATCCATCGCCACCACCGCCCAGCCCTGGCTGCAGTGGTAGCCTCCGCTCCTGGAGGCCTCCGCCGTGCCCGGCGCCTCGATGCAGCAGCCTTTGCCGCTGCCCGGTGTGACAGTGCAGCAGCCGCTGCAGCAGCCACCGCCGATCAGCTCCGCCGCCCAGTATGGGATGCCCTACGACGGGAGTGCGACGACCTCGTTCCCATCAGCACCGCCGCCATCCCAGGGCGTCCACATCCAGCAGATCAAGTCCCTGTTGTCGCTGTCACCACTTCCATCTTGGATCGCTACCCGCCACGTGTCGGCGGTGGTGAGGCTGCAGGCTGCTGCGCGCGGCCTCCTCGCGCGTTGGCGTGTGCGAGAGATGCGTGGTCTGTAGCTGCCGCTCCTCCAAATTGCCCTTCGCTGCGCAAAGGACCTCGATCTCGTCCGCTACGTCGGGGATCTTGGGCATGCGGATTCCCCCACAGGCGGCTGGCATGTTGTTTTCCCCGCGGGCAGCGACCTCAAAGTCTGCGACATTAGCGGTTGGGAGGGCGCACCCCTCCTTGTCATTCTCAACCGCAAGCCCTCCACTCTTCCCTACGCGGTGCAGACCAGCAACCGTCCGGCGGGGAGAAGGCAGGGTGTCACCGACAAGAGCGCACCACATAGCACCACTGCTTTCCACTGCCGACCGCCGCGAGGGCGCCTCTGCTGGTCGCTCTTGCGACCACTTCCAGGTGGCCATACACATGCACTCCTTTGTTCTAGGTGGTGTCCATGGGATCCAGGTGGCTGTACACGTGCACGTCCAACGTGCGGATGGTGTCCACTTTTTGTTAAAGGGTCCAAAATAAAGCGTTTCAGTCCATTTTAGGTTGAGAATAATAAAACAAGCCGAGATGTAAAAGCCTTGTTTTTTAGGTGTTAGGTTTGTGTTGCGTCGAGTCATGGTTATAAGTTGGTTAGGCTACAGCTCGAGGACAAGCTGCATATCCAGGTGGGGTGTAGTGTTAGAGTACGTAATGGGCCTAATGGGCCCATTAGTCTTAGGGTTAATTAGAGATAAGGGTCGCTTGCTTAGGGGTCAAGTAAGCCTTGCTTGGGAGTCAAGTAAATCTCTCTATATAAAGAGAGGAGATGTATCAATCTAATCAAGCAAGAATTAAGAAGAAAATCTCTTCCCTCTTGCCCGGCCGTGGGCAGAAAGGCCCCCGGCCGGCCCTCTCGCGCCCTCCTTCTAGCAGCGCCATAACAAGCCCCTTGGCATATGTCGACCCCCTCGTCAGCGTCTTCCATCAGCATCTGGCTTATGTAGTGAAGGGCATCGTTTGATCTGATTTGGCGGCGCTCAGGGCTACCCCCTGCAGCAATCTGAAATTTGTTTTGTCCAAGGCTGTTGTCGACACTTGCTTGGTTTGCTGGGGAGAGAACTGTTGAGTTTGGACCACTCAGATCGTAGTTGTACACGGTGAATTGCTGCTGGGAAGAGGAATCACCTTCGTATGGTTGGTCGGTTGCTCCGAGGGTGTCCAGATTGTCACGGAGAGGTTCAATCGCCATTGTGGAAAGTCTGATTTCCACCTCAATATGAGCTATATGGTTATTGTTGTCCAACAGCAAATGAACCGGCTTGTTTCCTGGAAGAAGAAAAAAGGGAAATAGGAGCTAAATTATGTGAGATGAATTTTGTTTCACCTTGCTCATGTGCTACAATCTAGAATGCCCGTAAAATGGAGTTCTGCTTCTTCCTTTTTATTAGAGATTCAGCTTATTATTGTTTTGGCATGCCATTCTGATCGAAAATAAATTCCAAAGACTTGCAGACACGAGAATAACTAACTGAGCCGGTTAAACATAGAATCTATGATGCGCTAATACCATTGTTCCTCAGGACGCTCCTCATCTGATCTGAGCAAAGAGCAAAAGTAGGGAAGCACACACCTTGGTTATTAAGCAGCAGCAGCAGATCCAATGCTTCGAGACAGGAGTAGTGAGGGTTGTGGACTATGAAAGATGAGTAGCGAGGTTGTGGTGTTGATGTGAAGTAAATTTATCGTTCCTCTACCTTATAGCTTCGTTACCAACGTCATAAGATTGTGGCAGAAAATGGTCCAGATTACAAGCAATTACCCTGTCGATTAGTCCTAGGCCCGGCCGTGCATCAGACCTATAAAAAAGTGTTTATTAGGAGCGCTGGCCTGGTAATCAGAAAAAGGAGATGCACTATTCGAAGAATTTCTTCCTTTCTTTTCCACTTGATAATTGATATTATATATAATGGTATTGGTTGAATCTTTTTCGAGGATAATTTGTTGTACTTTATCTCATTAAAATAATCAGGTCTTTTTCTTGATTATCTTAGTTCAAAATAGAACTGTTGGTGCCTAGCTAGTCTGATGAGATTTGACTTATGTTCTGCCGTATCTGAATTTTTTGTACCAAATGTTTAATTAGTGTAACTGCCTTTTAATTTTATTTGCAACATCGACAAAAGTGTTAATTATCAGGTCATGAAAATGCACATCCAAATTACTTGTTGCCTCTTTACTACAACTTTAAACTAATAATATGGGTCGAAGGAGTACTAGAAGAGTAGGTCAAAAAATAGAAGAAGAAACTGAAACAAAATATTTTTAAAAATTCTGACGTAATTGAAAAAAAAAGAATGCACTATTCAACTAACTTGTAAATTTTCTTTTCATTTGATTGTAGATATGTATAACGGTTGAACTTTTGGAGGATTGTTTGTTGTACCAAGTTTGTGCTTGGTTTTTGCCTAGGCCGCGCCAATGCGGCCCTGTATTGATGTCTGTACCAACAATTGTAAGTTGTTCACCTGATATACGAAACTCACATCTTGGTTATCTGATTCCATTTAGGGAGCATTCCCACACACAAAAAGAGATTTCATTTTGTTAAGATATTAGGCAGATTTTGGTTAAGCTCAATCTAGGTTAGCATTATCAAAAGACCACTAACATTGCAAATCGCATACGACAGGCTAGGAACATGCATATGGGCCAGAGGCACATGTCAACGAAGAGAGATTTAGAGCACGCGAGTTCACCGAAAACTTTGGTGCAACGACATCGTTAGCCACAGTGGTGAAGATGAGGTGGTTGCCGGTGAGGAAGCAGACAAACTATCTCTGTGGATGTAGTCGAACTTGAACGAGCGGTCGCGCCGAGACGGTCTCAAAAACCATATCGCCCCTTAGCTGGTGCAGATTCTTGAGGGACTCGGTTTTGAATAGGCCTGCTCTCCCAGACGATTGTGCACGTGGTCGCTAGAAAGGGGTCGCCAGAGAAGCAGGTCACCACAAGTAACCTTTTGTATAGTCCCTCTCCTTTGCATTTTTCTCTACACAGAGATGACGCCTAGGAGAGTGAAGCGATGCAACTAACACATGGTGGAAGATCTCTTTGAAAATAGAAAGTGTGTCTGCAACGAGCTCGAGTATTGACATGCACCTAGAGCTAGGCCGTGCACTTCCATACAAAATTTGTGTTCTTTGAACAAGGCATATAATATAGCTCAAGCTCGAACTCAATTCACGTGACGTGACCCACTCGCTTTTGCATGAAGTGAGTGAGTGAACATGCACGTTGTTGCTCTTTTCTCTCTCTACAAGGGGTGGTTGAGCAAGCACACGTGCGCGCGAGGCTCGAAAAAAGGCTGCTGGAGCGACTCATGTGCTTTGCTAGCATAGCTCTCACGAAACCACACCTCTCGCTCGCCATCGCCATCACCCCCGCAGATCTGCGGCAGAGAGGTATGCGGAGATCTGCCAAGGGAGGGCGAGTATGGAGCGGAGGAAGCTAGCGAAGAGGATCCACGACGAGGCTATGGAAGAGGAGAGGGCGAGGATGCCCGCGTTCCCTCATTCCCCACCAGCCCGAGTTTGTGATGTGGGCGAGAGCAGAGGCGAAATTAAGGGATCTTCAGAAGGTGATGCGGTGGGAATGCTTCCTGGGAGTGATGCCGTCAAGTGCCCCACTGCCGTTCTCAACCCCGCCACCGGCATCCAGTTAATTTTGAAAAGCAGCAATGCCATTGCTGAAGCTTCTGAAGGTCAGTTCAAAATTCAGGCCAGCCCGGAGGCGGCAGGGGCCAGGAGGATTCAGTTGTGTCGCTGGGCGGTGGGACCCCCTGGCAGGGAGAGCGAGGTGG
>NW_021291976.1:108089-113025 GCF_002162155.2 Triticum dicoccoides
GATAAGAGGCCGAGTAGGAGAAACCCTAACCAAAGGAGTGTGCTAACCTGGATCCGGAGAGATAGATTTATGGGAGCTGCTTCGTCCCTGCGGATTGCTTTGTGGCTAGTGTGAAGGATTGTGAGTTTCAGATCCCAGTCGATTTTAGCTGCTCCAAATCGCCCTGGAAGGGGAGTTGCAGGCCAAATTTTGAGGAGATCTGGGAAGGCACCATTACGGAGAACAACAGAGGAAGGGGAAGGGGGAAGGGTGCTGCTCGCCCACGTCCTATGCAAGGCCAAGGCGGGGCGCCGCCGTAGGGCGGGCAGCCATAGTTCCCCTACCCTCCCCCATTTGCCTATGGATTTCTAGGGGCGCCACCATCATGTATGTTTGCGGGAGCATACCCGTTTCCTCCTTCCATGTTAATTTCCTGGAAATCAGTGGGAGAGTAACCAGGGATTTGGAGGAGATCAACACCAGAGGAACAGACAGGGAAACAACCAAGGGAATCAAGGGAAAAATCAAATGCAGGGTGGTGGGCACCAGAAAGAGAAACAAAAAACGCTCAGGAGAAGAGTCATGTGGGGAATGGTGCTGCTATGGCTGGAGAGATGATTCAGCCTAAGGATTTCACAGATTATCCGCAGGTTACCTGTTACAATTGTGAAGATCCAGGTCACCACAAAGCAACGTGTGCGAGAAACCAAAAGGATGCTTTATCTTTAAATCTACAGCTCACCAAGTAGATACATGTCTTGTCAAGAAGAGGCCACACCAAATGGCTAAGTATATAGGAAGTGTTGCATCTAGTCTGGGCTTTTACTACCTGGAGATGTCTGAGCTGGGAGTGAATTCTATAGGGACCCTGAATAATTGTGGGTGGTTTATATTGATTCTGAACATGTGAGTAAAGAGGAGTTAGCAAGGGAGTTTTCTGTGATATACAAGACCAACTAGCCATGGCAAATTAGAGAGATAGATGAAGACTCTTTCCTGGTAATATTCCCTCCACATATCTCAGTTGAACAAGTTGCTGGGTATCCTTGTTTTGGGCTCCCCTCCATGGATTTTACTGTGAATGTGGAGGTTTGGAAGGAGGAGCTGGCTAATTTAGATGAACTGGTGAAAGTTTGGGTTCAGGTCAGAGGTTTGCTACATAAATGGTGTGAATGGACAGTCTTAGACCAATGCACTTCAACTTTTGGGATGTTGGTGGAGTTGGACTGGCAAAGCATGTTGCAATGTCTGTTTGAACATGTTCGGGTGAAGATGCAATGCAGAGATCCTACAAAAAAAAAATTTCAGAGAGGCGTTTTGAACTAGGGAGCAGACCTTCAAAGTTCAACTAATTGTGGAGGTGCCCATATTCAGGAAGGATGTGGAAAAAGAAAAGTCCAATAGCAATGGTGACTATGATGGAGATGGAGCACAGCAGGGGGAGAAGATGGATACAGACAATATGCAAGGAAAAACAAGTGAACAAAATACAAGAGTTGTCGAGGAACAACAAGGAGACACTATGAACAAAGAGCTGGTACTAGCAATGCTGGGAGACAGGGAAGTCTAATGAGGGAGGAACAGGGAGAGGATGAAGTGTTGATCTGCCAGACAGTGGAGGAAAATGGCACCTCAGAGCAAGGGCTGGACTGTGGGTCTGTGATGCCAAGAGAAGATCCTGAAAAGGAAGTGACAAGGTTCATATACACTGAAATGCAGCAAGTGGAAACTATGGAAGAACATGATGTAGTGCTAGGGGGAGATAACATAGACAAAGACTCAGGGGAGGAGCTCAATGAGCCAGTGGAGGATTTCCTGCCTGATGATATCATGCCAGACTTCAGGGCTTTGGAAGTGGAAGAGGTGAGAAAGATGGTACCTTGAGATGGAGGGCCTGCTGACAGGAAACATAAAAAATAGAAGAAATGGGGACCTGTACAGGCAGCAAGGAAAAGTGCTAGGAATGTGGGAAACCAGCATGTCATGGAAAAAGCAAAACTGACCCAGATGAAGAAGAACTTGGAAACTCCTTCTATCAAAGGTATAGCTGCTAGTAAACCTTTCAATGTTATTCCTGCTACTGAATTAATGAACATGACACACACTGTGGGTGTGGTTATTTCTAAAAAAAGTAAAGATAGTTTGATTGATAATGATGATCCTGGTATAGCAATACAAAACAATGCTTTTCAAAACACATGTAGATGATCTTAGTGAGGGTGAGGAGTTGACTATTGGGAGCTGGTCCCTGGGGGCTAAAACTAGATGGGGCAAGCAGCCCAGCAAAAAATTCCAATGAAGTACATCTTCTGGAATATTAGGGGTATACTTGCTCCTGGTAGGAAGAAATGTATTGAGGGCACTATTTGGCCTCTAGAACCTAGTCTTATTGGGTTCCAAGAAACTAAACAGTGTGAGTTCTCCAAAAAATTCCTTAAAAACCTGATGGGTAATAGGAATTTTGCTTGGAATTTTTTACCTTACATTGGCTCTGCAGGAGGCATTTTGGTTGGAGTAGTTTGTGATGTGTTTGAGATAATTAGTTGGGCCATAGGCAGGTTTACACTTAGTGTAGTGGTTAAAGATAAGAGTAGTGATTTAATTTTTATATTTACCACTATTTATGGACCTTCATATGAAGATGATAAGAATGCTTTTATTTCTAAATTTTATGAATTATGTGTTGGGTGGTCTAGGCCCTGCATTATTGGAGGATATTTCAATCTAGTCAGGGGCCCAGAAGATAAGAATAACAGGAATGCCAATTACAGATGGGTAGATAAGTTTAATGTTTGGGTTGATATGTGGTCTCTTTCGGAGATCAAATTGTCAGGTAGGATGTACACTTGGGCTAATAATCAAGAGAACTTGATCATGTCTAGGATTGATAGGATCTTCTGCTCGACAAAGTATGAGGCTAGCTTTCCAATCACTGGTATGCGCCGGTGCTATACAAACAGTTTTTAACTCCTTTCCGCGACGGCATTTGGAACCGTCACCAAGTGAGTGTGGGCAATAGTGGGTCCTTCCCACACGACCCTAAAATCGACGGGGATAGGGAGCCAAGATGCATCACAGTACTCCTACTCGTTTGTGCTCGCATTGCCATCGCAGTCGGTATTCTATGGTGCTACGTTTATGATGTGCGGCCCATCACAAACGTTTCACTATTATTGAACATGTATGATAAGCATACAATCACACACATTCGCTTTTCACAAACCGTATGCGATAACTAATTAAGAAGATTACCTAATCGTCATAGAAGTGTCCGATAGGATTACGAAACGTCGGACCATCGTAACATCGTCGTCCACGACAACTATCACACAAGCTATTCTGTGGTGCAACGTTTATGATGCATACTTCATCAGAAATAGTTCATGGTTACGAATCGTGTACGATAAGGCAACTATCGCACACGCTATTCTCTGGTGCAACGTTTACGATGCATACTAAACAGTTCATGGTTGTGAATCGTGTACGATAAGACAACTATTGCAAACGGTAGTTTGCCAACACCATTTGTGATATTGTCTGACATCGCACACGCTTTGCAAACGGCAACTGTGTGCACGCTTGCACACGTTTCCTCTCTGTGAACCGTCTCGGATTATGTTGTATATCGCAAACGTTTGTGTTTTACCAACCATGTGTGCCGTAACAACCTGGAGAGCGTAATTTCATCGTAATTTAATTGCTTATAACATCCAATATACTCACATATTAGATGAATTAACATCTTATATTATGGGCCGAAAGGAG
The DNA here is from genome assembly GCF_002162155.2 of Triticum dicoccoides. Classification (NCBI taxonomy): domain Eukaryota; kingdom Viridiplantae; phylum Streptophyta; class Magnoliopsida; order Poales; family Poaceae; genus Triticum; species Triticum dicoccoides. The sequence goes on from NW_021291976.1 coordinate 111,834, forward strand.
TTCACTGCATTCTTACAAATTATCGGTTGATTAACTGTTGTTGTATCCATGGTTAGAGTTAGTTTGAGCTAGTTCGGGCTCGAATAGCCCTAAAGTATATCTAAACATGAGGGCTAGTTTGAGCTAGTTGAATCTATAACCCATCCAAAAAAACTATCCAACCCAAGAGGTGCTAATTGGAGCTATTTCTCCTAGTGCATTTATTGTCAATCTAAGTATCTAACCCCGTCATCCAAACACCTCTTTGGATGGAGTTAGTTCAGGGTTAGTCATGAGCTATGAACTAACTCTAACCTCTAAGCTAAGTTGAGTATCCAAACAGGGTTGTGTTTTTTATGAGTACCTATTTTATCTTGATGTGTGGTCTCACCACACACCAAGTTTGATCCTCAACAAATGGAGAAAACCCCTGTGCATTACCCGTTAATTTTGGAAATTGAAACTGGGTTGTTACCCTGCACAATCGCATGCGTAAACACTGAGCTAATGCTTTCTTGGTAGAGAATTTGATCAATATCTACAATACCCAATATACACAATACACGAATATATTTTGTGATGAATGTAGCGGTATTGATTTAGTATTCTACATATTTATAATTCTTATAAAAATTGGATCAAATTTTATATTGGCCGACTTTGAAGAAAAACAAATACATAATATATATTGAAACAGAGGGAGTATGACAGAAGTGGGTATGATTCTTTTGTTTTCTGCGGGGGAAGGGGGAATGTATCTCATGCACCGGTGCTTGTGGTGCTATCGGTGCACCAGTTGCCCGTAGCGCATTTCAAAATGTTTGAAAAAGAATTAGCACATTCACACAATATTAGTGTGAAATTTGTCATTTCTGCATCTCGTGCAATGTTTCGAATTTTAATATGAGATTTTGTGGCAACATACATTAATGTTGTGTCATTGTGTTACATTGTTTACAGATTTTTCTGAGACATTTATAAATGCGCTACGGTGTCCGTTCCACGGGTAGCACCACAAACGCAGATGCGAGATTACATTCCGAGAGGGAGTGTCTTTTTTTAGGGAAGGGCCTTTATTTTTCTGGAATAAGTTCTGGCGTGATCAGGTGGGCCTAACGTGACACGGCCCAGGGCCAGTTAAAACAGGACCCAGGTACGTAAATTCTCTCCGTAGGCGGCTGAAAAGATGCCACCTCTCTCCTCTTGGATCCTC
>NW_021291977.1:0-595 GCF_002162155.2 Triticum dicoccoides
TCACTATAATGGCGAGTGTCTCAAAACTTTTCCTAGCTCAAACTGACAGGATGGGCACGAAATTTTTTCGACCAATTTTTTTTTTTTTCGGCTGCCCGGACCCAAAAACTGGAAACGGGTCAAAAAAAACTTCCTATAATGGCACCTGTCTCAAAACACTCAGAAACACCTAAAAATAGGATAGCCAGAAATTTTTCGATATTAACTCAGAAACAACGGATGTGGTTGTCATAGTATGCCTAGTAGTTGAAGGAACAATCATATCAACTCTTGGAATGTGCACCGTGCGCTTGTTCTCCTCGTGGCCAACACGTCGTTTTATTTCCTGTTCAGCTTTGCAAGCAAGATGAAACAAATGGTCCATAGGATAACACTCTTCATGAATTAGTATCTCTTGAATATCACGTTTTAATCCTCCCCAAAATCTATCCATAAAATCATCTTCACTTTCTTCTAAAGAGGAATGCAACAAGGTAGTTTGTAAATCATCATAATATTTTGTTACAGTTTCACTACCTTGTTTTAAGTGTTGCAACTTCTTAATCATGTCACGAGTATAATAAGCAGGGACGAAAGTATGTCGCATGGCAAGTTT
>NW_021291978.1:0-758 GCF_002162155.2 Triticum dicoccoides
AACTTGAAATGGGGATGACAGAACCCCCAGTCCCCTCTGAAAACCAACTAGGGTTTACTAAACAAATTTTCAATGAACCTGAAATGCCCTTCTAAAATGCCCATCATTTTTGCCTTGGTTCAGAACCTCTGCCAAAAATGGTGCACACTTTTCTAGGCCATCCTAGGGTTCTTGAGTTAAATCATAACTATTTGAATTTGGGCATTTAAAATAATATAAAATATTTAAATGCTCAGATATCTCCAAACTAAAATGTTTCATGTTGGAAATAATCCAACTATGAGCCAGGAGTAGTTTGGTGAATTTTGGAGTTGCCTAGGTATTTTATTTAATTCAACAAAGTTGCAGTTATATTAAATAAACAGAAAACAGAAAAAAAACTAAAAGGGAGAAGCTTACCTGGGCTCCTCCCTGTTCAGCCCGGCCCAGCTAGCCAGCCCAGCACTGTAGCTCCCCGTCGTCTTCCTCCCCACGCCCCGAAGCTGCTGCGTGCTCGCGCGCGCGCGGCCGCGCGGCCACCTCCTACTTGCCGACGCCCTCCTGGCCGCGTGGACGACGCCCGCAGCCCGTCCCGATCCCCCCCTGCTCTCGCTCACTCTCCCCCGTTTCTCCCTCGCTCTCTCTCGCTCTCGGCCGAAGCACACCGTCGCCGCCGTTCGCCATAGCCACCGCCTCCGACCACCCCTCGCTCCCCCGAGTAGCTCAGAAGCTCCGCCACAACTCCCTCTTCCTCCCCACCGCTCCACGAGTCCCCGGAA
>NW_021291979.1:0-3724 GCF_002162155.2 Triticum dicoccoides
GAACCCCCCCGTGCAACCACTGCGCCACCGTAATCACCTCGCCGGAGAACCCCGTTCTCGGCAACCGCCTCGGGGCGGCTATATATAGCACCCCGAGCTTGCGCTCGCCTCCGCACGACTCCACCACCACACCAGACCCCGCCCGGCCACTGAACGAGCCTCGAGGGGCCTTTCCTCCTCGACTCCGGCCATCTCCGTCTGCCTCGGGCTCCGGCTTCGTTCTCTCCGGTGAGAACCCCTCCGCCGCCCTAGTTTCGACCGTAGCCTCGTACCACCTCTAGTAAGATAACCCCCAGCTCAATTTTGGCCTCGCAGCTCTCTCCGGCGAGATCCACGACCACCCGAACCGCCGTCCGCCGGAGCAAGCGTCACCACCGACGTGGTACTCGCCGGCGACCACCACCACCTCCCACAGACGCGGAATGGCACCCTGAACACAGAGGTACGCCCCGATCACCTTACCTCGCCGTGGATCGCCGTCGGCGACCACCGCGCCTCTCGGCGTCGTCGCGCTCTGTTTTCCCTCGTTTGAAAGTTTAAACCTGACGGGTGGAACCCGCCTGTCAGTCTCTCAGCCATTTTTTTAAAACGAAACGTTATCTATACTTTTCCGCAGAACCCCCTGGAAGTTTTCTGTTTCATTACAGATGGGTCCTTGGACCAAAACTCTTATAACTTTTGATCAGAAAAGTATTTTTGATTAATTCTTTTTCTGTTCTCTTTAGATTTTTGTCTAGTTTTTTATAATATTTATTTCAAAAATATTAGGAACACTTTTCTGTACACTCATGGTATTTACGTTGCGTACGTATTTTTCTTATACCGTAGATACCGGAGGAGGTGACGGAGCTGCAAACTTCGCACAGTTAGACTCTGACTACTCCGAACCAGGCAAGCATGTTTGAACTCTTGATATGATGAGTGTTGTTGCATGTTTGCATTTTCGTATAGTCATGGCATGTTTATGAACTTCACTTTGCATGATATATCTCATGCACATAATCGGAAAGTAGGTTTCGGAAAGCATTATGTTGTTGGATACATATTTGCAAAGCCATGTGTTGGTATGAGGATGGGTAAGATGGCAGTGTTGTGACATGCCAGTCTTATGCCAGATTATTTGACTTCCGTGTCGTCATGACACAATTCACATTCCCATTCATTCCATCCTATACTGTCACATGTTTTCCGAAAGGAATATGGCATAGTAAGTTGCAAATCGTTTTACTGGTACACACCAAGTGGAGAAGCCGGGATGAGGGTTCCATGGCCCTGGATTAAAGCCCGTCATCCGGTCAGGGGGCATGGGTGTTTCCGGTTGGGACCGAGAGGGGGGCACCCCTTAGAGCGCGTGTATAGAAATTTGATCCCATGCTATTCGAGGTTGTGGCCTCCCCGTCTCAAAGTTTTTCTTGGACGTTGTCCACGGTGATTCCTGGCAACGTGAGGTGAAATGGGTGTGTACTAGTTAAATGTGTTTCTACTGAAATACCGTAAATGGAACTAGTCCTTCGTGACTACGGAAATCCGTTGGCTGTGTTCAGTTCTTCCAAACTCTGCAGAGTCTCAATCTTTCAGTTATCTTGTACTTTGTTCAAGTACTATAATTATCTTATCTTGTCAGGTATCAGCCTCAGTGACAAAAACTCCGGTGGGATTTATGTGTAATAAATCCGGATAAAAGATTATTCTTGTGGATGGACTAATCTAGTTATTTACATTTATTACAAAGCCCTGTCTGTGATGTCGCTCAGACGTCCGACGGTGGCATACCTGTTATTTGCTTTTGTTAAAGCCCTGTCTGTGATATCGCTCAGACGTTCAACTGTGGTATTTCTTTTAAAGCCCTTTATGTGATGTCGCCCAGACGTCCGACTGTGGCATTTCTCTTAAAGCCCTATCTGTGACGTCGCTCAGACGTTCGACTGTGGTATTTCTTTTAAAGCCCTGTCTGTGATGTCGCTCAGACGTCCGACTGTGGTATTTCTTTTAAAGCCCTTCTTGTGATGTCGCTCAGACGTCCGACTGTGGCATTTCTTTTAAAGCTCTTTATGTGATGTCGCCCAGACGTCCGACTGTGGCATTTCTTTTAAAACCCTTTATGTGGTGTCGCTAAGACGCCCGACTGCGGCATGCATTTTTATTTATCTACCTTTCGAGGCGTCGCTCCAGACACCCGATCGGTTTTCAGTGATTAAATTTTGATACATCAAGTTCTGCAATATTACCTTGTTGTTGTTTGAGTATCATACTTTGTTCATGACGCATTCATGCATTCATTGATTATATCTTTTGTCCGAACTGTCTTGCGAGTACTTTCAAGTACTCACCTGGCTTGTTGAATTGGCCAGATGCTGATGAAGGTGATCTCATGGATGAAGAGTTTGATAGCGAGTCCGACGCCTAGAGGAGTCCCAGTCAGTCCCGTGCGATCATGTCTTGGTCATTGTATTATCCTCTTCCGCAACCCCGAATAAATTCATCGAGCCTCACCTCGACGCTCGATGTACTGCCAGTAGAAGTCAAGTTATCCACCACCACTTTTCCCTCGAGCTAGTAGCATGCCACCACACCCTTGTATCAAAACCGCCCATATGTAATATATTGGCGAGTCTGTAATAAATTGTTGAGCAGCCTCAGCTCAACCCTGTAATATATTTGATGCTACTGGTTCTCTGTTTATAAAGCTTTTGTCTACCAGAAAGGATGCCTTTTCCTATACTGGGATTTAAAGATTGGTTTTCTCAATAAACATTTTTATTGAAAAACCGGTCGTGACAGACTTGGTATCCAGAGCCAGGCTGACTGTAGGAAGCCACTAGGTGCGATCGCTAATTGGTTATTAGCATGATAGAGTTATTCATGTTTTTACAAATGTAGTCATTTTCTGACAGTCAGTATAAAATTTATGATCTGACCACTCAGAATTTTTGCCTACTTTTGTAGATGGCCGGCAACGACTGTGAGTCTCAGATGTTCGCCAACGTGCCCGAAGGGTTCGTCAAACTCCTCTCCTTCATCGTTCAGGTCACGATGGGGCCATCCGTGCGCCCAGTCTTCACGCTTTATCCACACAAGATCAACGACAGTCTGACTATGCACCAGGCCGCGGTGCAATTCAGGGGAGGCCATGCTGAAATGCGCCGCCTCCTATTCGTGGGGAGAGCCATGCCTACAGAAAGGCATGCTATGCTGATGGCTGCCCGCGAGACGATAGCCCGTCTTCGGGATGTTCTTCCTGCAATGAAGACCCGTCGCTACTGCTACCTTCCATGCCATGTGCCTTACACGTGTCACTACTATTTCTCTTGCCCCAGAGGAGAGCGAGACGAAGCCTTTGAGATGCTTATCGAGTACCTCCGAGCCCTGGAGGCAGCATTCGACAGCATGGTGGATGACCTCGTGGGTGCACGCATGGACTCAGTTCATGGCTGTGCTGCTAACAGGAGGGAACTCCTGCACACCGCTCCACCACTGACTTTTGTGTCATCCACAGCCTCTCACTCACCTACCATACTCGCCTCTGCTCATCATCTGCCTACCACAGAGGAATTTAACCAGGCTATTGCACCCACTCCCGTCCGCTCTGCACCACTTGTTGCACCCACTCCCATACGTGCTACCCCACCTATTCCACCCACTCGTATTCGTGTTATTCCGCCTACGGCACCTGCTCCATCAGCTCAGCACAACGTTTCTCGTCTGGAACCTATTAGCGAGGAGG
>NW_021291979.1:3734-7217 GCF_002162155.2 Triticum dicoccoides
CGGGACATGCCATAGTAGTAGCGCGGGTTTTTGAAACCTTGCTACTACTAAGTTTGATAGCAGTAGCGTTGGTTTTTAGCCCTCGCTACAACTAAGTGGTGCCATAGTAGTAGCGAGTGGGTAAAAAACCGCGCTACTACTAAAGGTCCCATTTTCAAACTCTACCCCCCCCCCTGTGGACCGCCTTTCCAGTTTTAAAAAAAATAAAAGAAAATGAAGAAAATGTCAAAAAAATAAAAGAAAATAAATTTCCCATGTGATATGTGGTCTAGTTGTTGGGAAAATTTGCAAATATGAATTTCGACTTTATTTGCAAAATCTCTCGAGAATTTGTAAAAATGGGCATAACTTTTGCATACTAACTCGGATGAAAAAAAAATTATATGAAAAATCATCTACTCAAAAAGTTACATCCAAATTTAACCGGGGAAACCCCGTTAAACATGGAAATCCTGCCGCAACACCGCAGCCTCCGCGGCAGCCTCGAGCTCTCGTGTGGTCACCTTCTCTTGCAAGTCCATTGTGTGCCCCAGGAAGAACAACTCATAGCTTAAACCCCGCAATCATTCAAAACAGATAGTAATATAGCACGAACGCTTCATAAATTATAGATACGTTGGAGACGTATCAGTGGTCGGTAAAATCACTGCATTCCGGATGGACCATTTGGTCTAACTTAAGCCAGTTTTGGAACAAAGGTGATTTTTTTTCCACCACCTCCAAATCACCCAAATTTTCTTTTACATGGTGACCAACTTGTGCAAAACATGGCTATGAAAGAAAATTTGGGAAAAATATAATTTACAATGCCCCCTTGAGGTATAGACCGTTTGCATATTAACTTTGTCTCTTAATAACCAAATCATCCGTGGGAGATGTATAAGCTGGTCGATGACCTATATTTGCAATTGGTTGTCGCCTATTTGCATATTAACTGTGTCTCTTAATACCCAAATCATCCGTGGGAGATGTATAAGTTGGTCGATGACCTTGGCGTGGGAGGCAGCGGAAGCCAGCTCACCTTGGGCTTCCTCAAGCGCGGCGGCGGCCTCCTCGAGCATCTGCTCGCGGGTCGCGACCGCATCGCTCTCCAGACGACGATGACGAAGGACGGCCGCTGGCCGATGTCCGCCTAGGGCCTCAAGCCGCTCGCTCTCCTGGCCAATGGCTCGGACATGTGAGTCCGCTTGGGCCCTAATGGCGTCAATAGCGGCCCTCGCGGAGTTCAGGGCAGCATCATCCAAGAGGAGCGACGACCCGGCGCCGCGGATCGACTGCAACCATGACTTTTCACACGCCAAGGCTTCCAGGAAGGCATCAGAGGGCCCGGCGCCGCTAACTTCCTTCTCTTTCCTCCTGGATCATATCAGAAAGCTGGTATCACAAATACTCATCATCTCTGGGTTTTAGTCCAGAAAGAATCATTGGGCTTTAGTGTCCCTGTAGGGTCTGTTGTACCCTACAATCCACTGCCGCCAGGTGCTAGCAGGCGCGTGTGGTCAAGGCCAAATTGGAGATAACATGCACACAGGGGCCGAGGCCTCGTCCCCACGAGGCCACAACACCAAAGACGCTACCCAGCAATGGGTTGGTGGAGACGTGCGCCTGCCAGCACCTAGCGATTGACGGTAGCATCTCATCCTTCCACCGGGCACTCCTCCTCTCCGACCGGGACGTTGATGCCTCGTCCCCACGAGGCCTTTTAGTCCAGAAAGAATCATTGGGCTTGAGTGTCCCTGTAGGGTCTGGTGTACCCTACAATCCACTGCCGCAAGGTGCTAGCAGGCGCGTGTGGTCAAGGCACAATTGGAGATAACATGCACACAGGGGCCGATGCCTCGTCCCCACGAGGCCACAACACCAAAGACGCTACCCAACAATGGGTTGATGGAGACGTGCGCCTGCCAGCACCTAGCTACATCGGGGATCAAGTAACGCTCGCGCTCAACCATCTGGGCTTTGAGGTCGGCGAGATGCTGCTGATGGCTCCGCCGTTGGACCTCCTGGGTGTCTTAAGTTGGAGAAAACCAAGACTATGAACCTATCTCATCCGGAAGATCCCAAGTCAGTGGTGTAGAGGAGGAGGAGGAGGAGGTACAAATGCTTGAATGCTCCGGTGAGCTTGGCAGCCGCGATGTACCGCTACGGACTGAAGAGAAGCAAAGATTACTGCCTGACCACGGAGAAGACAGAGGCAAAGCATCGACAGCATTGGGCATCAGGAAAGATCTCAAGTCAAGGGTCTATTGTACCCTACAATCCACTGTCGCTAGGTGCTAGCAGACGCGTGTGGTGAAGGCCGAATTGGAGATAACCTGCACACAATCTCTGGGTTTTAGTCCAGAAGAATCATTGGGCTTTAGTGTCCCTGTATGGTCTGTTGTACCCTACAATCCACTGCCGCCAGGTGCTAGTAGGCGCATGTGGTCAAGGCCGAATTGGAGATAACATGCACACAGGGGCCGATGCCTCGTCCCCACGAGGCCACAACACCAAAGACGCTACCCAGCTATGGGTTGATGGAGATGTGTGCCTGCCAGCACCTAGCGATATCGGGGATCAAGTAACGCTCGCGCTCAACCATCTGTCACGGATCTCGGTGCCGCGGATGCCTCCACCAAAAGAAATTGACCCTGTTCGCCATCCAATGGATGTAGGTGACCACCGCCCGGACGCTGCAAAATGCCAGACATTTCTAGGCACCTTCGATGCGATGGCGCCGTGGCGTCGCAGGCACATCCGCTCTCCGAGTGGCGCCTAACATTAGTCAAGGAATCTGAAGCCAATGAACAATCTCTAACTAAATGGGAATTCTTCCTAGTTTAATTCCTTCTCTTTCCTCCCGGATCATATCAGATAGCTGGTATCACAAATACTCATCATCTCTGGGTCTTAGTCCAGAAAGAATCATTGGGCTTTAGTGTCCCTGTAGGGTCTGTTGTACCCTACAATCCATTGCCGCCAGGTGCTAGCAGGCGCGTGTGGTCAAGGCCGAATTGGAGATAACATGCACACAGGGGCCGAGGCCTCGTCCCCACGAGGCCACAACACCAAAGACGCTACCCAGCAATGGGTTGATGGAGACGTGCGCCTGCCAGCACCTAGCGATTGACAGTAGCATCTCATCCTTCCATCATGCACTCCTCCTCTCCAACCGGGACGTTGATGCCTCGTCCCGACGAGGCCACAACACCAAAGACGCTACCCAGCAAGCAAAGGTTGAAGAGTGTCCGAGAGTTGATCTACAAGAGAGGTTATGGAAAGCTAAACAAGCATAGGATTCCTCTAGCCAACAACAAAGTCATCGAGCAGGGCCTGGGTGAGGGCGAAGATGACATTGCGATTCTCGCCTGCCTGCTTCTTATAACCTACTTCAAGAAGCCTGCGGCTATTGACTTCGAGAAGAAGGAGAAGGCTGTCACCGAGAAGGAGAAGGCTGTCACCAAGATGAAGCAGGCAGGGGAGAATCGCAATGTCATCTTT
>NW_021291980.1:0-1312 GCF_002162155.2 Triticum dicoccoides
GACCAAAACTGCGGCGGGAGCTCGCCGGAGTGGCGCTGCGAGGGGTTTTGGGCCAAGCCAAGGGCACCAGAGGGTAGCCCGTGCCCGTGCGCATCTAGGGGGGCCAACGGGAGGTGCGGGGGTGGCCGGGGTTCGCCGGAATGGAGCCCGAGGCGGCGGCCGGAGCTCGGGTGGGTGCGGGGTTAGCGCTGCGGCTTGCAAACAAGCTAGCTGCCACGCTAGCGTTGCTCCACGGGTCGTTGCGAGTGCAACGGACGCACGCGCGGGGCCATTTGGTCACCGGGGCTTCGCCGGCGACGAGTCCTTGCGGCGGAGCGTCTCGGCTCCGGTAGAGGGGGCGGCTAGAGCTCGAAATCGGGCTTGGGGTTAGGGGGAAACGAAGCAGGGACTCACGGGGATCGTGCAGGGAGGGTCAGCGAGCTCGGGGAAGCGACGATGGTGGCGAATTGACGGTGAAGATCCTCGGCGGCCGGCGATGGAAACGGCGATGTCGGCGGCGTTGTGGCGCGTCCGTAGGGCCGTGGGTCAGTGGGGAGGAAGGAGGGGTCGAGGGGGAGCTCTTGGGCGCATCGGCGAGGCTAGGGGTGGCCGGTGGCCACGGGGAAGCTCGTCGGCGGCGGCGGGTGTGTTCGGTGGCTGCGCGCGAGAGAGCCAGAGAAGGAGAGGAGCTCGGGGAGAGAGTGAGAGGCCTGGGGGGGTGCGTGGCGTCGCGGACGGGGTCCAGGGCGACGAGAGGAAGCAGGAGGTGGCCAGGGGAAAGCAGGAGGTGGCCGAGGCAGCGTCGGCGCGCGCCACGCCTCGCCTCTGTTCGTCCTCCTGGCAGAGGAGGAAGAGGACAAGGGGGAGGAGGTGGGCTGGGCCGGCTGGGCCACTGGAGTTGGGCCAGGTGGGCTGCGAGGTAAGCTGAGGTAAAACTCCCTCTCTGCTTTTATTTACTGTTTTCTATTTTTTTTGTTCTGTTTGTTTTGATTTAGTTTAGCAACTAAATCATTTAAGTAAATTCTGTAGAATTTTATGTGGCTTGCTAAAATATATACAAAGCCACTCACAAACTTCCAGAATTATTGGAGTCATATTTAATATATATTAAATATAAATCCAAAGCAAATAGTTATTGGATTAATTCAAATGGCCAAAATAATTATCTCTGTGACTTCAAAAATATTGGTTTAAATTTTACCTCTTACCAATATTTTCATGGAATAACAGGAACATTTTCTTGGACACATTTGAGAAGATTTAATTGTTGGTTATTTTTAGAGGTTTCCTGAGGCTTTTGAAAATTCCTCAATTCAAATTTCATTTGAATTTA
>NW_021291981.1:0-1080 GCF_002162155.2 Triticum dicoccoides
CTCGCCTAAGTTATAAAAATCCTACCGAGTGGTAAGCCAGCCTTCCACTCGGAGGCTTAGCTGCAGCCTCGTGCTCGCCTAAGTTATAAAAATCCTACCGAGTGAAGAGCAACCCTCTCACTCGGAGGCTTAGCTGCAGTCCAAGCACTCGCCTAAGTTGTAAAAATCCTACCGAGTGGTAAGCCAGCCTTCCACTCGGAGGCTTAGCTGCAGCCTCGTGCTCGCCTAAGTTATAAAAATCCTACCGAGTGAAGAGCAACCCTCTCACTCGGAGGCTTAGCTGCAGTCCAAGCACTCGCCTAAGTTGTGAAAATCCTACCGAGTGAAGAGCAATCCTCTCACTCGGGGGCTTAGCTGCGGCCCTGTGCTCGCCTAAGTTACAAAATCCTACCGAGTGAAGAGCAACCCTCTCACTCGGGGGCTTAGCTGCAGCCCAGTGCTCGTCTAAGTGGACTAAAGAATAAGTCGATTGCAGCACAGGCACCTTGCTTTGAACCTGCAAAAGACATTCCGAGCCGAAGGCAATCGTATTCAAGCGCCAAATTCAAGTTTGAATTGATATCTAAAGGAACCGAAAGTGCTCAGGCGTCAAGCCTGTTAAGGTTTATCGGTTACAAATCCACTCGGCATACCGAGGCAAATTTAAAGCGTCGAGCCAGAAGAAGTTTTTTACCCCTCCCGTGGAGGGCTGGAAGGTGCAACAAATTCATCAAGGTCAATCCCGTCGGCGATCCGAGTGGCAGCTGCAAGGAAAGTTTCCATAAAGGATCTGAAGTCGTGCTTCTTGGTATTGGCCACCCGAAGGGCCGCCAGCTTCTCTTCTCGCGCATCTTTGCAGTGGACTCGGGCCAGACACAGAGCGACATCTGCACCACACCGAGCCGAGGACTTCTTCCACTCCTGCACTCGACCAGGGATCGTGTTCAAGCGGGCCATCAGCGACTCAAGGTCATTCTGAAGTGTCTCCTCAGGCCAGAGCGTCGAGTCGATGCGAGACGTGGCGGCCTTCAGCCTTGCGAGATAGTCCACGACAGCTGCAACACGAGACTCCAGTCGGAAAACATCCATGGCAACTTCGTC
>NW_021291982.1:0-961 GCF_002162155.2 Triticum dicoccoides
GCAAAGAGCCTCTGTTGCTCTACATCGCAGCCACAGGACAAGTCGTCAGTACTGTGCTAACGGTCGAGCGGGAAGAAGAAGGAAAAGCTCTCAAAGTTCAGCGCCCAGTGTATTATTTGTCTGAAGTCTTGACTCCATCCAAGCAGAGATATCCTCATTATCAGAAGCTTGTGTATGGAATATACATGACCACAAAGAAGGTTGCTCATTATTTCTCTGACCATTCCATCACAGTCGTCAGCGACGCTCCACTATCAGAGATTTTGCACAACAGAGATGCAACTAGTCGAGTGGCCAAATGGGCGATTGAACTTCTTCCCCTTGATATCAAGTTTGAGGCAAAGAAAGCCATTAAGTCCCAGGCGATAGCAGATTTCCTCGCCGAGTGGATTGAACAACAGCAGCCGACTGAAGTTCACTCGGAGCATTGGACCATGTTTTTTGATGGCTCTAAGATGTTGAATGGTTCCGGTGCTGGGGTTGTCCTGGTTTCCCCTAGAGGAGATAAGCTCAGATATGTGCTCCAGATTCACTTTGATTCCTCCAACAATGAGGCAGAATATGAGGCCCTCCTATATGGGTTGCGCATGGCCATTTCACTCGGCGTCCGTCGCCTAATGGTCTATGGCGACTCGGATTTAGTGGTCAATCAGGTGATGAAAGAGTGGGATGTGAGAAGCCCAGCCATGACTGGATACTGCAGTGCAGTGAGGAAGCTGGAGAAGAAGTTCGAGGGGTTGGAGCTCCATCATATACCCCGACTGAAAAATCAAGCAGCTGATGATCTAGCAAAGATAGGTTCCAAGAGAGAAGCCATTCCGAGTGGTGTGTTCTTGGAGCATATACACACTCCGTCAGTCAAAGAAGATCCTTTCACCGAAGAAACTCCGCAGCCCAAGAGCGCCACAGATCCGACTGAAGTTGAAGTCCCAGCGGTGGTCGACTTGATCATGGAGGTTTT
>NW_021291983.1:0-586 GCF_002162155.2 Triticum dicoccoides
GGGCGTTGCGAGCGCTCGGGGCTCGGCTTGCTCGATGGAGTGGACAGCGGCGGAGCTCCTGGACACGATGAGAGGACGCACGGGCGGCGGGGAGCACGGCTACGACGAAGGCACGGCGATGGTGGCGTCGGTCATGGCGGGGGAGCGCGAGGGGGAGGAGCTGGAGAGGAGAGGGGGTGTCTGGGGGGTTCTGGGGAGCGAGGGAGGCTGATCCACGATGTCACCGGGCGCGGGGAGCGGCGAGGCGGCGAGCAGGTGCGTGGCGCGCGCTGCGGTCGCCGTCGGGCACCTGCCTGCCTGCCTGGCCGGCAAGCAGCTCGCTGGAGCGGCGCTGGGCTGGGCCGGCAGGTGGGCCGGGAGCAGGCGTCAGGTAAGTTTTTCCATTTTCTTTCTGTTTTCTGTTTTTTTAATACTTCTGCAACTTTGTTGAATTAAATAAAATACTTAGGCAACTCCTAAAATCACCAAACTACTCCTGGTCCATAGTTGGATTATTTCCAACATGAAACATTTTAGTTTGGAGATATTTGAGCATTTAAATATTTTATATAATTTTAAATGCCCAAATTCAAATATTTATGATTTA
>NW_021291984.1:0-5242 GCF_002162155.2 Triticum dicoccoides
AATAATAGATCAATATCGAATTGTTCAGAGGATAGCAGCAATGATTCAAAGGGCACAAATTATTCATTCTGAGGAAACATTTTAGGTCTGAAAGAAAGGATTCACACAGGTAAAATAGATATTGAATGGATAACATGCTGAAAGAAGGAAATACTGCTGCTCATAGCAAAACCAATCCATGAATCAAAGCAGAGTTAGTTTTCTTCAGATAAAATTGCTAGGCCAATGTGGTGCCTGGGTCCATCGCTGGGGGTTGAAATCTGTATACTACAGGCATAGAGGAGAGGAGGGAGACCATATGAAGGAGAAAGATCTTACCCATGTCGTTGCCGCCATGGGTGGCTACTCGTGGTCACCGAAAGTAGATGGGAGATATGGGGCCACCTGCCGCTTTGTTCCTATTTCGCTGGACGCGGAGGAAGCAAAGGCCGCCTGCCTCGCTTCAGACCACCGGGAGCGAAGGGCCCTTGCCCCCACCCCTCAGATCTGCTGCCATGGAAAGGTGGGAAGAGGGAGCTGGGCATGGGTTGAGGTAGTGGCGCCATGGGAGGGAGGGGGAGGTGGAAGCTCGCGATTGGGGTGGCTGGTGGTGGAAGGAGGGATGGCCCTTGCGATGGCCGTCGGCGGTGGCGTGAGTCGCAACCCTAGGCGGCACCGTACGAGAGAGGGGTGGATTGAGACGAGGAAGAAAGGGGATTGAGTGAGGCGCCCTGGCCAGTTCTAGGTTTTGAGAGAAAAAATAAAAACCACGGGCTGGGCCACGCTAAATGTATTCGTCTGCGCGCGCAGGCCCATTTACCACTTGCTGTTGGTCGGCGTTATTTGCCGACCGATCGTTAGATGAGGATACGATCTTTTCCGACCGATTGTTCGACAGCAGAGACTTTTGTATTCCCGACCGACCCTCTCTCATTGTACAAATGTTTTCCCAACCAACTATCACTTAGAAGTTTCTTCAACTAACTGTCGGTCGGCAAAAACGACTTTTTCCAACACACATCAGTAGGGAATAAAGTGTCGTGGTGTAGTGTGAACCGAGTCCCCACAAAGAACAAAGAGATAACTCCATTCGAGGAATGGGAGAAGAAAAGGTTAAAACTCTCTTATCTGCGAACATGGGGTTGTTTGGCGAAAATCAATGCTCCAATTTCAAAGAAGCGGAATCTTGGACCAAAGACCGTGGATTGTGTTTTCCTGGGATATGCTTTTCCTAGCATTGGCTATAGATTCTTGGTTGTAAAATCTGAGGTACCTGACATGCATGTCGGTATGATCATGGAGTCGAATGATGCGACTTTCTTTGAAGATATCTTTCCCATGAAGGATATGGCTACCTCATCTAATCAGGAGATGCCTAGTTCATCGAATCAGGAACCAGTTACAATTACCGAACCTACAATTTCGATGGAACACTTTGAAAGTCCTGTGGAGGAGAACAATGAAGTTCCTATTAGGAGCAAGAGACAGAGGACTGCAAAGTCCTTTGGTGATGATTTTCTTGTGTACCTCATAGATGACACTCCCAGTTCTATTTGAGAGGCCTATGCATCTGAAGATGCTGACTACTGGAAGGAAGCAGTTCGTAGCGAGATGGATTCCATCTTGGCGAATGAAACTTGGGAGATAACTGATCGTCCTTATGGGTGCAAACCTATAGGATGCAAATGGGTATTCAAGAAGAAGCTTAGGCCGGATGGTACTATTGAAAAGTACAAGGCTCGGCTCGTGGCTAAGGGTTATACCCAAAAGGAAGGTGAAGACTTCTTTGATACTTACTCACCTGTGGCTCGACTAACCACTATTTGAGTTCTACTTTCACTAGCTGCCTCGCATGGTCTTCTCGTTCATCAAATGGATGTTAAGACTGCTTTCCTAAATGGAACAACTAGATGGGTTTGTACTAGATGGTCAGGAAGGGAAAGTGTGCAAGTTGCTGAAGTCTTTGTACGGACTTAAGCAAGCACCCAAACAGTGGCATGAGAAGTTTGAAAGAACTTTAACAGTTGTAGGCTTTGTTGTGAACGAAGCTGACAAATGTGTGTACTATCGCCATGGTGGGGGCGAGGGAGTTATCCTGTGCTTGTATGTTGATGACATACTGATTTTTGGAACCAATCTTAATGTTATTAAGGAGGTCAAGGATTTCCTATCTCATTGTTTTGAGATGAAGGATTTAGGAGTGGCCGATGTCATTCTGAACATCAAGTTGTTGAGAGACGATGATGGTGGGATTACATTGCTTCAATCTCACTATGTGGAAAAGATCTTGAGTCGCTTTGGCTATAGTGACTGCAAGCCCTCTCCAACACCATATGATGCTAGTGTGTTGCCACGAAAGAATCGAAGAATCGCTAGAGACCAATTGAAGTATTCTCAGATTATTGGCTCGCTTATGTACTTAGCCAGTGCTACAAGACCTGACATCTCTTTTGCTGTTAGCAAACTGAGTCGGTTTGTTTCAAAACCAGGAGATGTGCTTTGGAAAGCTCTAGAAAGAGTTTTGCGTTATTTGAAAGGCACTGCAAAGTATGGAATTCACTACACCGGGCATCCAAAGGTGCTTGAAGGGTATAGTGACTCAAACTGGATCTCAGATGCTGATGAGATAAAGGCCACGAGCGGTTATGTATTCACTCATGGAGGTGGCGCTGTTTCTTGGAAGTCTTGCAAGTAGACCATCTTAACGAGGTCAACAACGGAAGCAGAACTCACAGCACTAGATACAGCTACGGTTGAAGCAGATTGGCTTCGCCGGCTCTTGAATGACTTGCCAGTTGTTGAGAAAGTTGTACCGGGTGTCCTTATGAACTGCGACAATCAAACTGTGATCATGAAAGTGAGCAGCTCAAAGGATAACATGAAGTCATCAAGACACGTTCAGAGAAGGTTAAAGTCTGTCAGGAAAATGAAAAACTCCGGAGTTATTGCGTTGGATTATATTCAAACGTCTAAAAATCTGGCAGATCCTTTTACCAAGGGTCTATCACGTAATGTGATAGATAATGCATCGAGGGAGATGGGTATGAGACCCACAATATGAGTTGTTCACAATGGTAACCTATTCTTTGTGATCGGAGATCCCGTGAATTAGATGTGGAAGACAAGCTGTTGGTCAACTGAGAGGAGAGTATCCTTACTATTCACAATACCACTCCATGAAGATGCAATACTCTCCTAATCTACATGGCAGGTTGATGTATATCTTAATGTGTTCTAAGTGGCTTATTTGAGCAGAGATGTTATCCTGCAGAACATCTTTTGAAGAACACACCTATATAAGTCTGATTGTCAAACGTTGCAATCTATGAGAGTAGGGTTCTCTCTAGTAAACTCATGAAATGTCACGGAGTATGACGCATAAGCTCCACCCGCGGGAAGATCCACGGTAGCCACGTATCGGTCAAGGCTTTATGTGAAGCTAGATTCGCAGAAAACTTGTAGTTCAAGGCCCAGTCCACTGTTCAAGTTGCTTACTAGTGTAGCATAGAGTTATAGGTGGAAGTTCAACTTAATAGTCTCCACTACAGTACCGGTATATAAAACAGTGTTTTGGAACCAAAGGCAAATTTCTGTGTGCCTCTGGGATCTGGTGGGGGATTCCTGGAATTTAGTCTATTTTGGGCAGCCCAATAACTATTTCAGAAATTCCTAATAAATCCTAGAGGCCCACTTAGCCCATTTGTGCAAGGCAAGGGATACTACTAAAGTTTAGTCCCACATTGCTAGTTTAGTGGGAGTTGGACCTCCTTATAAGGGAGGTTCTTTCCCCACTTGTATGAGCATGAGAACAAGAGGGATATCCACGCGCACTCCTCCTCCACCGCCCGCCTCGCCACGCCACGCCACGCCACGCCACGCCTCGCCTCGTCATGATGCACCGCGGGTTGCGGGTTGCGGGAATGAGCCGAGCCGATATCTACATTTTTGCCACGCATGACGGGTATACGAAAGGTCACATGGGAGTTGAAACGTTTTCTGTAGGGGACACTGAATTCGAACAGCGCGCCTCTTCGGCCGATGCCTGTTCGCTTCGTCTCCCTTTGTTGCTTCGCGTCCTTCTCCTGTGCCTATATAAGAGAGGTCGCTCCTCGAGAGAGAGACACAACAAAAGCTCTTCTTCCTCTCGCAACAAAGTTCCGTCCACTGCGTTGCTGCTACATTCTTCCCCATCCCGTCTTGCGGCGTGCACCGCAGGTCGGGACAGTATGCCTCCGAAACCGCACATTTTGAGTCCTGTACGGGAGAAGGGTGATAAGGCTTTTGGGGAGCGCTCAGCGCGACTACTGGCTGCTTCATCACGGACGATCCGGTCGGCGACGACTACTTCCCTGACGACGACTTCTTCCCCGACGTCCACGACCTCCTCGACGACATGGCAGGCGAGGACACCGACCCCAAGTCCAGCGCTTCTGCTACTGCTATCCCGTACGTGTTCTTGCCTTTCCTGTTAGAGGTTCTGCCGCAGTTCCTTGTTCTAGTCCTTGTCCTACACATGATAGGTTCTACTTCATATATGCTACTTGCTATACTGTCTGCTTTAGATATGATAGGCTACGGTTCATATATGCAGAAGCTATTCACCTTCTCTCTGTCAGAACGCATGACTTGTTTTATCTCTACTATATTAGTCATGCTTTATCTAGTATTTCTGTTAATAAAATCATTTGGTAAATTTCTCATATTTCCAACATATACTATTTCATGCCTTTACTCACAAACAATAAAGAGAAAAGAGCACCTCGAAGTCACAGAATAATCAAAATTAAATCACCACAAGTGTTCATTTGAAAGCAAACACAATGACAGAAGAGAGTAGGAGGGAAAGCAAGAATGGAGTGGCCTGAAATTGCACGCAAGATATTGAGAAGTGAAAAAAATACCGCGTTGTTAAAGAATTATCATAACAGAGCAGTCTGGGACCTGGATGATTACCCAGTCGAAATCAACTTGATATTCAATTGTCTTTTCCTAATCAAATATTTGCACACGTGTACTTGGAGAAGCGTCGCTATTGTGCAATCATGGCCATGACAACACAATAGACAGAGCTGAAAGAGCAAACAAAACATTTATGTTTATGAATTCATTGGTTCATATCTCATGGATCAATAAGAGGGTGCTACAAAAGCAGGTTTTTTCTGAGAAATTAGTAATGCCAATATTCTTCCAAGTTTGGGCCGCTTTTGGGGTGAAACGGACATCGCGCGGACGGGCCGGATGCGAGCACGTGTCCACCCCCCCC
>NW_021291984.1:5252-5937 GCF_002162155.2 Triticum dicoccoides
GTCACAGAATAATCAAAATTAAATCACCACAAGTGTTCATTTGAAAGCAAACACAATGACAGAAGAGAGTAGGAGGGAAAGCAAGAATGGAGTGGCCTGAAATTGCACGCAAGATATTGAGAAGTGAAAAAAATACCGCGTTGTTAAAGAATTATCATAACAGAGCAGTCTGGGACCTGGATGATTACCCAGTCGAAATCAACTTGATATTCAATTGTCTTGTCCTAATCAAATATTTGCACACGTGTACTTGGAGAAGCGTCGCTATTGTGCAATCATGGCCATGACAACACAATAGACAGAGCTGAAAGAGCAAACAAAACATTTATGTTTATGAATTCATTGGTTCATATCTCATGGATCAATAAGAGGGTGCTACAAAAGCAGGTTTTTTCTGAGAAATTAGTAATGCCAATATTCTTCCAAGTTTGGGCCGCTTTTGGGGTGAAACGGACATCGCGCGGACGGGCCGGACGAGCACGTGTCCACCCCCCCCCCCTCCGGCTCAGCCCGTCGGTGGCACATGCCACCCTTTTAATCTCCCTCCCCACCCCACACACCCTAGCCGCCGCTGCCACCATTGCTGTTGTGCAGCTCGGGCGCGCTCGCGCATAGGCCTTGTTCCCCTTTCTCTCGATGTCCCAGAGCTACCCTACCACGACCCCCGCTCTCTGGCCTCGCTGCT
>NW_021291984.1:5947-15858 GCF_002162155.2 Triticum dicoccoides
ATCTCCCTCCCCACCCCACACACCCTAGCCGCCGCTGCCACCATTGCTGTTGTGCAGCTCGGGCGCGCTCGCGCATAGGCCTTGTTCCCCTTTCTCTCGATGTCCCAGAGCTACCCTACCATGACCCCCGCTCTCTGGCCTCGCTGCTGCCAGTCTCTCGCCTCGCCGCCGCCCCCCGCCACCATGCCGCCGCGCCGCCGAGGTGGGATAAGGGCTCTGGGAGCTTCGAACTTCCGCAGAGTCCGCGTGCGCCCCTCCATGATCCGGTTTGGCGAGAATCGCGTCATCAGCATCGGCACCTTCGACACTGCCGAGGAGGCTGCCCGCGCGTACGATGCGGCGACGTGGCACCTCCAGTGGCCTCGTCGGGAGATGAACTTCCCTGAGGTGTCGACGAGCGAGGGGGCGCAGGATCTCACGCCTCTCCCGTGACTTTTCACCGACGAGGAACGTCGCGACAACCGGAGGCGGCAGCGTCGCCTCGCCATCACCGAGATGGATGAGGAAGCCATGGCGCAGTGGCGCGAACACTTCCCGCATGACATCATCGATGAGCGGCTATTCTACCAGCAAAGGAGGGCGGAGAGGGAGGGGAGGAGGGCAGAGCGAGCCGCCTATCACGAGGACAAGCGTGCGCGGAAGCGTGCCGCTCAATTCAACCTGAAGCTAGCAGAAGCGCCGTCCTGGGACACCGAGGACGAGCGGTATCTTGACGCCTACATTCAGACGTCGGAGGAGGACATCACCGAGTCAGAGTCGGAGTAGTTGATCTTTTTATGTATGCTATGCTATGGACTATTTGTTGTATCGAGTTGTAGCCGAATGTGTATGTATCTGATGACCCACAAGTATAGGAGATCTATCTTAGTCCTTTCGATAAGTAAGAACATCAAACCCAACGAGGAGCAGAAGGAAATGATAAGCGGTTTCCAGCAAGGTATTCTCTGCAAGTACTAAAATAAGTGGTAACAGATAGTTTTGTGATAGGATAATTTGTAACGAGCAACAAGTAACAAAAGTAAATAAAATGCAGCAAGGTGGAACAATCCTTTTTTTAGCAAAGGACAAGCCTGGACAAACTTTTATATAGAGAAAAGCGCTCCTGAAGACACATGGGAATATCGTCAAGCTAGTTTTCATCATGCTCATATGATTCGCGTTCGGTACTTTGATAATTTGGTATGTGGGTGGACCGGTGCTTGGGTACTGTCCTTACTTGGACAAAAATCCCACTTATGATTAACCTCTATTGCAAGCATCAGCAACTACAACAAAAGTATTAAGGTAAACCTAACCATAGCATGAAACATATGGATCCAAATCAGCCCCTTACGAAGCACCGCATAAACTAGGGTTTAAGCTTCTGTCACTCTGGCAACCCATCATCTACTTATTACTTCCCAATGCCTTCCTCTAGGCCCAAATAATGTTGAAGTGTTATGTAGTCGACGTTCACATAACACCACTAGAGGAGAGACAACATACATCTCATCAAAATATCGAACGAATACCAAATTCACATGACTACTAATAGCAAGACTTCTCCCATGTCCTCAAGAACAAACGTAACTACTCACAAAGCATAAACATGTTCATAATCAGAGGGGTATTAATATGCATATAGGATCTGAACATATGATCTTCCACCAAATAAACCAAATAGCATCAACTACAAGAAGTAATTAACACTACTAGCAACCTACTAGCACCAATCCCGGACTTGGAGACAAGAATTGGATACAAGAGATGAACTAGGGTTTTGAGAGGAGATGGTGCTGATGAAGATGTTGATGGAGATTGCCCTCTCCCGATGAGAGGAGCGTTGACGATGACGATGGCGATGATTTCCCCCTCCCAGAGGGAAGTTTCCCCGGAAAAACAGCTCCGCCAGATCCCTAGATTGGTTACGCCAAGGTTCCGCCTCGTGGCGATGGAGTTTCGTCCGAGAAGATGGCTTATGATTTTTTTTCCATCGAAAGACTTCATATAGCAGAAGATGGCTACCGGAGGGCCACCAGGGGGCCCACGAGGTAGGGGGCGCGCCCCCACCCTCGTGGGCAGGGTGTGGCCCCCCTGGTGAACTTCTTCCGCTAAGTATTTTTTATATATTCTGAAAACGTCTTTCATGAAGTTTCGGGACTTTTGGAGCTGTGCAGAATAGGTCTCTAATATTTGCTCCTTTCCTAGCTCAGAATCCCAGCTGCCGGCATTCTTCCTCTTTATGTAAACCTTGTAAAATAAGAGAGAATAGACATAAGTATTGTGACATAATGTGTAATAACAGCCCATAATGCAATAAATATCGATATAAAAGCATGATGCAAAATGGACATATCAACTCCCCCAAGCTTAGACCTCGTTTGTCCTCAAGCGAAAGCCGAAATCGAAAAATATGTCCACATGTTTAGAGATAGAGGTGTCGATAAAATAAAAATATAAACATGAGGGCATCATGATCATTCTTAGAACAGCGGCTTATATAATTCTTGTCATATGATTTCTTATGCTAGAGTAATAATTCAATCACAATTTCAAGTATGAATCGTAAACTTCATTGAAAACTAACAAACTATAATCTCCGTCATTGGAGCAATTGCAATTTATCGTAACATAGGAAAGAGTCAATGTATAAGAGCTTTTCAGCAAGTCCACATACTCAACTATCATATAGTCTTTCACAATTGCTGACACTCACGCAATACTTATGGGTATGGAGTTTTAATCGGACACAGAGAAAGATAGGGGCTTATAGTTTTGCCTCCCAACGTTTTACCTCAAGGATAATGTCAACAATAATAGTTCATGAAAACTCACATCCAATTAGCCATATATACCAGGATATTTCCAACATACTGTGCTTGCCAAAGGACAAAATGTAAAAAAGGAAAGGTGAAGATCACCATGACCCTTATGCAGGGTACACTAGTAGAAAAGGGGGCTTTGGTCCAGGCCGGGTAAGCCCATTAGTCCCGGTTCAGTCCAGAACCGGGACCAATGGGTGCATTTATCTCGGTTCGTGCGGCTAAGGCATTAGTCCCGGTTCACCTGGGCCCTTTAGTCCCAGTTCGTGCCACGAACCGGGACTAAAGGGTGCGATGCCCATTGGTCCCGGTTGGTGGCACCAACCGGTACTAAAGGTTAGACCTTTAGTCCCGGTTGGTGCCACCAACCGGGACTAATGGGCTTTGAGGCATTAGTACCAGTTCATGGCACGAACCGGTACTAAAGGTCCCATTTTCAAACTCCCCCCCCCCTGTGGACCGCCTTTTCAGTTTTAGAAAAAACAAAAGAAAATGATGGAAATGTCAATAAAAATAAAATAAGATAAAATAAGTTTCCCATGTGATATGTGGTCTAGTTGTTGGGAAAATTTACAAATATGAATTTCGACTTTATTTACAAAATCTCTCTAGAATTTGTAAAATGGGCATAACTTTTGCAAACGAACTCGGATTAAAAAGTTTTTTATATGAAAAATCATCTACTCGAAAAGTTACATCCGATGGAGACGGCCTATGGCCTGTTTGCAAATTTGTAGAATCCTCAAATTCCAAAAGGAAAAAAAGTTATGCTCAAATTTCAGTTTTTTTTTATTTTCAGTAAATCTGGTCAAACTATGGTCAAACTACTTATTCAAGAAGTATTAGTGTTACTAAATAATTATTCAAGAATATTAGTGTTATTAAATAATTATTTCACCTTTTTTGAATTTTGGTCAAATCTGGTCAAACTATGGTCAAACTGTGGTCAAACAATGGTCAAACTACTTATTCAAGAAATATTAGTGTTACTAAAAAATTATTGTTTTTTAGAACAATAGTTTCAAACTCAAACAGTGAAATATGTGACTTCATGCTCAAGCTAAATTCCTGAGGGTTAATAGGATTGGCATCTTACTATTGTCAGGAAAACAACAAGTGCAGACTTGGAAACGAGGGAGAATAGAACCCGGAAGTTAAGCGTGCTCAGGCTGGAGTACTGAGAGGATGGGTGACCGTTCGGGAAGTTAGATGATTTGGAATGATGAGGGGTGATTCGAGATTAGAGGTTAAAATAATTCAGAAATTTGAAAATAAAAAAATTCAAAAAAATATTTCAAAAAAAATCAGAAAATTTCCTTTAGTACCGGTTGGTGTTACCAACCGGGACTAAAGGTGGACCAACCACGTGGAGGGCCTTTAGTCCCGGTTCTGGATTGAACCGGGACTAAAGGGTCAGGGCATTAGTACCTACCCTTTAGTCCCGGTTCCACAACCGGGACTAAAGGCCCTTACGAACCGGGACTAAAGGCCCTTTTTCTACCAGTGATAGGAGATAAAAGTAAAAGATAGGCCCTTCGTAGAGGGAAGCAGAGGTTGTCATGTGCTTTTATAGTTGGATGCACAAAATCTTAATGCGAAAGAACGTCACTTTATATTGCCACTTGTGATATGGACCTTTATTATGCAGTCTGTCGCTTTTATTTCTTCCATATCACACGATCGTATAAAGCTTATTTCTCCCACACTAATAAGTCATACATATTTAGAGAGAAAATTTTTATTGCTTGCACCAAGTAGAGATAGTACTTGTGCCTCCAAATACCCTTAAACCAGTTTTGCCATGAGAGTCCACTATACCTACCTATGGATTGAGTAAGATCCTCCAAGTAAGTTGTTACTCAATCCATAGGTAGGTATAGTGGACTCTCATGGCAAAACTGGTTTAAGGGTATTTGGAGGCACAAGTACTATCTCTACTTGGTGCGATGAATTTGGCTAGCATGAGGGGGAAAGGCAAGCTCAACCATGTTGTATGATCCATGATAATATAATTTATATCAGATGTAAGAAAACATAACCCATTACGTTGTCTTCCTTGTCCAACGTCAACTCTTTAGCATGTCATATTTTAATGAGTGCTCACAATCATAAAAGATGTCCAAGATATTATATCTATATGTGAAAACCTCTCTTTCTTTATTACTTCCTATTAATTGCAACGATGACCAAAACTATGTTTGTCAACTCTCAATAACTTTTATTCATCATACTCTTTCTATCTGAGCTCATTACTCTCCATGAGATCCATGTAATCTCTTTGTTTCATTTTATTTCTTTCTCTTTTCTTTTATTCACTTAGGATCATGGCAAAATAATCAAGCCCTTTACTCAGCACTAATCTTTATTACATAGCTCACGGACTCGATTACATAGAAGGATTATAAAGCAAAACTCACGACTAGATCTTACTAAGACTTTTATTCTACTAGATCAAAAATATTATCAAGAGGATCGAACTAAGAAAAATGGTAAAGGTAAAAGTGACGGTGATACGATGCTGGGGCACTCCCCCAAGCTTGGCAGTTGCCAAGGGGAGTGCCCATACCAGATACTCAATTCTTCTTTGTTGGTGAAGAAGGTGATGGTTTTGTTGATGGCGTAGGCTTGTCGTCCTTCTTCCACGGCATGGGCTCACCATCATAGAAGGATGATCGAGTCTCCTGAAACCTCAAATCTGCAGCCAAACTCATCCTCTTGAATCTATATTCATACTCACAGTTTTGATTTTGCAGGTCATAGATCTGGGCTTGGAGGTGTTCGTTTTTCTCATAAAGCTTGAAGATGGCCTCCCCAATGTCCTTGACGTCCAGCTTGTGGTTGTTGGTGAACTCCGTGATCATAATGTGATTGGAATCGAGTCCACGCTCCACCATCTCCTGACACTTGAAAACTACTTGCTCCAATGCCTCGAGCCTTGCCTCTGTGCTTCCGGTCTTCCTTGGTCCCTCAGCATCGCGGATGTGCAACAACCCCTCACGCATCTCAATGGCTTGAGGGTGTTGCAGCACTTCTGCGAGGTAGGGGATGATGACCTTCTCGAAGAACTGGTCTTTGGGGGCGCTTGAAGACGACATGACGACCTGGATCTATCAGAAAAACAGCTCGAAACAAAAAACAGGAGATTTTTGCATGATACGGGAGTCAAAACCTCCGGGAGATTATATAATGAATTTTTACCGACCAAAATATGTGTCGTGTACGAAAACGGAGTCCCGAAAGCCCACGAGGTAGGGGGCGCGCCCGGTAGGGTAGGGCACGCCCTCCACCCTCGTGGAGCCCTTGTGTCCTTCCCGGATTACTTCTTATTTTTCTATGTTTCTAAATATTCCAAAACGGAGAAATATTGCCTTAAAAACTGTTTTGGAGTCGGTTTACTTACCGTACCACATACCTATTCCTTTTCGGAGTCTGAAACGTTCCTGAAAGTGTCCCTTATGTATTCCTCCAGGGTTACGGTTTCAATAACATTGGTTTCAACATTTATGGGATTACCTGAGATATAATGTTTGATTCTTTGACCGTTCACCACCTTCGGATTTGTGCCTTCAAAATTGTTGATTTTTATGGCACTGGAATGATAGACCTCCTCGATAACGTAATGACCTTCCCATTTAGAGAGAAGTTTTCCTGCAAAAAATCTTAAACGAGAGTTGTATAGCAATACATAATCACCTACATTAAACTCACGCTTTTGTATCCTTTTATCATGCCATCTTTTAACTTTTTCTTTAAACAACTTGGCATTTTCGTAGGCTTGCGTTCTCCATTCATCGAGTGAGCTAATATCAAATAACCTCTTCTCACCGGCAAGTTTAAAATCATAATTGAGCTCTTTAATAGCCCAATATGCCTTGTGTTCTAGTTAGAGAGGTAGCTGACATGCTTTTCCATAAACCATTTTATACGGAGACATACCCATAGGATTTTTATATGCAGTTCTATAAGCCCATAATGCATCATCAAGTTTCTTGGACCAATTCTTTCTAGACCTATTAACAGTCTTTTGCAAAATTAATTTGAGCTCTCTATTACTCAATTCTACTTGACCACTAGACTGAGGGTGATAAGGGGATGCAATTCTATGATTAACATCATACTTAGCAAGCATTTTACGGAAAGCACCATGAATAAAATGTGAACCACCATCAGTCATTAAATATCTAGGGACTCCAAACCTTGGAAAAATAACTTCTTTAAGCATTTTAATAGAAGTGTTATGATCAGCACTACTAGTTAAAATAGCTTCTACCCACTTAGTAATGTAATCAACAACAACTAAAATATGCGTATATCCATTAGAGGAAGGAAAAGGCCCCATATAG
This sequence comes from Triticum dicoccoides, assembly GCF_002162155.2. NCBI lineage: Eukaryota > Viridiplantae > Streptophyta > Magnoliopsida > Poales > Poaceae > Triticum > Triticum dicoccoides. Next base: position 13,092 of record NW_021291984.1, read on the forward strand.
TCAAAGCCCCAAACATCAAATGGTTCAATAACGAGTGAATAGTTCATAGGCATTTCTTGACGTCTACTAATATTACCAATTCTTTGACATTCATCACAAGATAAGACAAACTTACGGGCATCCTTGAAGAGAGTAGGCCAATAAAAACCAGATTGCAATACCTTATGTGCAGTTCTATCTCCAGCATGGTGTCCTCCATAAGCTTCGGAGTGACACTTGCGTAGGATCTGTTCCTGTTCATGCTCAGGTACTCCTTCTTTATAGAGATGTGGGTCATCCGAAAAGTAATGCCTCAAATCACAGAAGAACTTTTTCTTTTGCTGGTACGTGAAACTAGGTGGTATAAACTTAGCAACAATGTAATTAGCATAATCAGCATAACATGGAGCAGTATGAGAAGCATTTATAACATTTAATTGCTCATCAGGAAAGCTATCATCAATAGGTAGTGGGTCATCAAGCATATTTTCTAACCTAGACAAGTTGTCTACAACGGGGTTCTCAGCTCCCTTTCAATCTACAACGGGTTTATGCTATGATGCCTTATCAAGTAGCTTACATATATGGACCCAAAATATGAGTTGCGACTAGACATATTTATTTCATGATATATAATCAGAAAGGGGACAATTGCTTTGTAATAAATTTTTGACTTAGGGTTATGAAAAATACGTAAACATCGCTTAGATAGACCTATTTTGATTACATTGGCGTTCTATGCGGAAGTGCCATAAGAGAGACCGCTGACCACTTTTTTGTCAGTTTAAAAGATGGTCGCGTGAAATTTTAGTCATGCATTGAGAACATGGTTTATTTCCTTTAATACCATCTGAAGTATACCAAAGTTGAATGATAAGCTTTACAAAATTAGGTAATTATTCTTACTTACTGCCTAGCATGCACGTGTATTTAGCATGTCAGGTATTATGTAGCTAGAATTATAGATTTACCAAAAATTACTTCAACAAATTTAACAACTATAGATGAAAAAAGAGGTATTACGTAGTTCAATGGCCGTGAATGTTCTTCTAATTTAAAGGAAGCCATATATCTTCAATTTCATTTTAAGAATTATAGGAAACTTGCCCAGTTTATTTCTAGGTTAGTTGTTCGAAACCACCTGCCTTGGACATTTACTGTTATGGGAAATGGACAACAAATTTATTTTTCCTCTAGGCCAGGAACAAGACCAGGCTTAATTAGGTCCTAGCAAACAACCTACAGATATGTCCATTAGGGTCCGCATGCATAGCTTGATGGAAGCCTTGATGATTTTGTACAATGTATTATATGCATCTTTTGTGGACCTCGTTCATGGGGCCTCTTAGGTTTTATTTCTGGATAGAGTTGATTGAGTTGTGTCGACACACCCATCAAAAGGATGATAGATCCAACTACCAGCCGATCTGCTTCACAACCAAGCCTAGGATGCAAGTAGCAAGCGTGCTATCATTGTGTAAATCTAATAATGGGACCTTCATAGCGTGACGTTCTTATGCCTTGCACAATGGCAGTACAATCGATAATAAGCCGATGTGGCACAACAATTAATAAAGAGAGGTCATATTACAATCATGCTCTACTACAGTATCATAGCACATAGATCCAGAAAAACTAATAAAAAGAGACCTTGTAAATAGCTCCGCATTAAGAATTTATCAATAAATAAATATGGTGATACTTGAATACTTTTTTATGATGTTATGCATTATGGTGTTAGTATCATAAACTAGTATTCCATAATTTATACTACTTTATGATTGTGTATGCTATGACGCATTATCAAGTACCATAACTACATGGCGCTAAAATATGACTAGCAACTAGATATATTTATCTGATGATATCTAATTACTAATGGGACAATTTTTTTGTAATAAAGTTTTGAATTAGGTTTATAAAAAATACGTAAACATCATTGAATGGCATGTCTTCATTCCATTGGCGTTCTAAGCAGAAGAGCCATTAGTGAGACTTCTGACCACTTCTTTTTCTGGTTTAATAGATGGTCGCGTGAAACTTTAGTCATGTGGTGAGAGCATGCTTTATTTCCTTTTTTACCATCTAAAGTATAACCAAGTTGAACGATAAGTTTTATAAAATAACGTAATTCTTCTTCCTTTGTCGCTAGAATGCACGTATATTTAGCTTATCAGGAATAATGTAGCCCGAATTATAGATTTACCAAAAATTACTTCAACGCATTTACGAACTATAGATGGAAAAGGTGGTATTAGTTAGTTCAACAGTCGTGAATATTCTTTTAATTTACTGATCAATATATTTTCAGTTTCATTTAAAGGATTCTAGGAAACTTGCCCAATTTATTTCTAAATTGTTCGAAACCACCTGCCTTGGACATTTACCGTTATGGGAACTAGACAACACATTTATTTTTCCTCTGTGCATGGAAGGTCCTAGCAGAAAACCACCAGATATGCCCATTAGAGTCGACATGCATAGCTTGATGGCAACCTTGATGATTTCGCACAATGTATTGTATTCATCTTTTGTGGACCTCGTTCATGGGGCCTCTTAGGCTTGATTTCTGGACAGACCTGATTGAGTGTGTGGACACACCCATCAAGAGGATGCCAGGTCCAACTACCGGCCGGTCCGCTTGACCACCGAGCCTATGATGCAAGTAGCAAGCGTTATATCATTTTGTAAATCTAATAATGGGACCTTCGTGGGGTCACATTCCCATGGCTTGCACAATGGGAGATTCATTTTGTATATTACAATACAATCGATAATACGCCAATGT
>NW_021291984.1:17896-18514 GCF_002162155.2 Triticum dicoccoides
TTGCAACGGGAGAAATAAAATCCCTGGCGTAATAATAACTGTTTAAGACACTCCACGTGTACATGCCGATCATTTCAATATAGTGAAGCACTAATAGCATAAGCAGTGAAAGCTTAATTTACAATTCAACCTTAATAGCGCAAAAATAGTTACAAAGACATGCATTATTTCATACATAGATTTATAGCTATAGAGTATCTACTGCTAGTGTCGATTTTCTACCTTGTTAGTTGTAGTCTTTGTGCACAAAATAAGAGAGTTTTTTACTATACGAAATCTCATTGATGACATTTTCCACAAAATTTCTGCATTTTCAAACTTTATTATGCTGGTACAATTTTAAATTAAGGAAATCTAAGGAAGCTAATAATTATTTTAGGTCACCTCATATTCATATTTCTTAGAGATATTCAAAGTTTATTTTGTCATTGTGAGTTCATTTAATTTTCTGACACAAAGTCTAATTTTTTACATGATCTTGGTTGGTCATTGTACCCGAAATAGGATTATCTTTGTGGCAAAACAAACACTCACATGTGTAGTTAGTTTTTTCATTAAGAGCATGAGCATCCTGTGCGTACATATACATCTACATTTTCTCTTCTCGCAAAAAAAAAA
>NW_021291984.1:18684-21674 GCF_002162155.2 Triticum dicoccoides
GTCGCCCTCATGCAGCTAGCTGGAGTCTTCATCAGGTACCATGACCATTGTCTTCATCAGGGAAGACCCAATCCAATCCACCTCCACGTCTCCGCAGTGCAGCGACCGCATGTCACAGCTCCTCCCGCGTCTCGAGAAGCCGACCAGCAGCGCCTGCCGCGCCCTTGCGTCAGGTTGCAAGATGGATAGGTCATCCCGCCGCTCCGTCGTCAAACAAAAAAGCCTGCAAAGCTGCCACTGGGCTTACTGCATCATCACAAACGGGTTTGAGCTGACACGCCGCATTGTCCGGCGGGCATCGCAGCATCTCGCGTATGCCGCGTCCAATGAAAATACAGAGTAACTCGTACTACCAGCCTACTCTCTCTGATCGGGAGAATTTACAAGCAGCTACCAAGGAAACTCTTCTGTCACCGATTCAACTTATTGCATGGTGTTAAACCCGTATATAGCGCTGGCCGTCGATGTCTTGTCAGGCGCCAGCACATCCCCTGTGGCCCTGTCCATGCTCAACAGGGTCACATACCACTACCAGATTTAGATGGCCACCATGTACGCCTTCGCCGACGCCGGCTTCACCATCGTCGAGAAGGCCCGCACGGCTGTGCTCGCACAATACTGCGCCTTTGCCAGCCAGCTCCGCAAGTGTCCTGGCAACGCGCCGGTGTGGGGTCCTGAACGACCGTAGCGTGCGTGCGCTCCTCCGGTCCTCAACAAAGTCCGCGGCTGTCCGCGGCATGGAAGGAGGGAAGCTGGTGCCTGGTTGCGGACTGTGCTCCTGGTACGTGAAGAAAACGGCAAGCGCGAGTTCCTCTGCTCTACGTTGTGCTCATCGCTAACAACACCAGCGTCCAACACCCAGTCGACGTCGAATCCCGCCATCCGTCGCGTCCGGAGCTGGCCCCCACTTCGGATCTGCCGTCCCCATCAACACAAGCCGCCGCACCCTCCTGGTCGCCAGTCCCAATGTACAACCGCCACCGACATAGTCTCCCTCGACCCCTGCTTCGATCACAGCCCCGGCCCTTCCTGCTTGCCCTTTATGTGGTGTGTTCGTCGCCGGCAGCACGAGCGCCCCGCTGACCGTTGAATTCCGCCATCCGCGGTGTCCGGATTGGCCCCTCCCTGCCTCTACGTGGTCTTTTCTTTCTTTTCTGAGTGGGTTTTATTAGGTCTCTCTTGGGTGATTTTATTTAAAGAAGCGATATACGAGACTAATAGAAATCGAATCTCATGCCGTCATAGTGCCAATATAGTGCGGCTGGCTACTTCCACATATATGGAAGCCGAGGTTTGGAGTTTGATTCACAATTGGATTGGATTAGTTTTTTTTTCCGCCCTGACGGTGGCAGGAGCCGGCCATCAGGAATCGTTTTCCCATCTTGACGATCTGGCCCAGGTGGCGTGTGGAACTTCATGTTGAGGCCCAGCCGGTTGACTATCTTGACTATATTTTCTGAGCGCACGAACAACGGATAAAAAATCCATGAAAATAGTACCACCTCATTTATATTACGATTTTGTCCATACGAATCGTAAAAGCGTATTACGACTGGGCGGAAGCGTATTGTGACGGTGAACCCAACAAAGTCAATTCGTACTTTATTATTAAGAAAAGACTACTGGCCCTAATCTTCACGTTCGAGGCTCCCTTGGTCTTTATGTTTTGGTCCAGGCGCCCAATAAACCCGGACGGAGGTAGTATTATATACGTATTTTGTGGACCTGCTTCATGGGGCCTTATGTTTGATTGCTGGACAGACTTGATTGAGTTGTCTCGGCACAACTAGCAAGAGGATGGTAGATCCAACTACCAGCCAGTCCGCTAGACCACCGAGCCTAGGAAGCAAGTAACAAGCGTGATTTCATTGTGTAAATCTAATAATGGGACCTTTGTGGCACCACCTTCTTATGCCTCGCACAATGGGAAATTCGTTGATGTATACACTCGGGTCTGAACATCATTGCAGAAGCCTAAAGGTACTCTGAACTGCAGCACAATTGATAATAAGCCGATGTGACACAACAATTAACAAAGAGAGGTCATATAAGTATCATGCTCTATTATTGTATGATTGCACATAGATCTAGAAAAACTAATAAAAATAGACCATGTAAATAGCTTTACATTGAGATGTTAGAAATAAATAAATATGAAGATACTAGGATCTTAGTTTGTAATGTTATGGATTATTGTGTTAGTATCGTAAACGAGTATCCTATAAATTAATGTGCCAGGTGATTTTTTATGCTATGACGCCTTATCAAGTACCATACCTATATCGCACCAAAATATGAGTTGCAAATAGACATTCTTATAGGATGATATATAATTAATAAGGGACCATTGTCTAGTAATCAGATTTGGACATGGGCTTATACAAATATGTAAACCTCGCATAGAATGTCCTATTTTGATTCTATTAGTGATCTGTGCGGAAGAGCCATAAGTCAGACCACTGACGATGAGAAGCCACTGATCCCAGTCGAGACGTTGAAGAAATTTCTCTGTAGCTATGTCGATTGCTTGCTACTCATCAAACGGGGGCCAGAGGTGGATGTCCTCAAGGGGAAGCAACCAACTCTTTTATCAAACAATGGTGCTCAACATAAGCTGGAGCCCAGCGTACAAGCCAGTTGGATACCTCCCCCATGCGGTGTTGCAAAGCTCAATTTTGATGGTTCCTTTGTACATGCAGACGGAACGGCCGGTGCCAGTATGATCCTACGTGATCACACGGGTGCGGTTATCTACGCGGCATGCAGATGGATCCAGAAATGCCTAGGCACACTGGAGCCGGAGTTATCGGCGTGTGAGGAGGGCCTGAATCTGGCATTGCACTGGACTCCCTTACCTATCCAGGTGGAGACAGACTGTGCGGATATCTTGAAGTCCTTTAATCAGGTTCAAATGGAAGATCAAGGAATATGTTTCAGGTGACGGTTGTCTCGGAGATGCTGCAAGAAAGATCAATGCAAATCACAAAAAT
>NW_021291985.1:0-2573 GCF_002162155.2 Triticum dicoccoides
ATCTGAGTAGCAAATCGGATACATATAGTGGAGCAACCATTTGGAATAGCTCCAAGTGGAGCGTGGAAGCAGCATTTACAATATGGCCTAGAGATTTGCGAAGGACATACGGATCTGAATGTTGCAGACCCGTTGACTAAAACCTCTCTTGCAAGCAAAACATGATCAAACCCCAGAATTCATTGAGTCTTAATCACATGATGATGTGAACTAGTTTAGTGACACTAGTAAACTCTCTGGATATTGGTCACATGGCGATGTGACCTGTGAGTGTTAATCACATGGCGATGTGAACTAGATTATTGACTCTAGTGCAACTGGGAGACTGTTGGAAATATGCCCTAGAGGCAATAATAAATTAGTTATTATTATATTTCCTTGTTCATGATAATCGTTTATTATCCATGCTATAATTGTATTGATAGGAAACTCATATACATGTGTGGATACATAGACAACACCATGTCCCTAGTAAGCCTCTAGTTGAGTAGCTCGTTGATCAATAGATGGTTACAGTTTCCTGACCATGGACATTGGATGTCATTGATAACGGGATCACATCATTAGGAGAATGATGTGATGGACAAGACCCAATCCTAAGCCTAGCACAAAGATTGTGTAGTTCGTATGCTAAAGCTTTTCTAATGTCAAGTATCATTTCCTTAGACCATGAGATTGTGCAACTCTCGGATACCGTAGGGATGCTTTGGGTGTACCAAACGTCACAACGTAACTGGGTGGCTATAAAGGTGCACTACATGTATCTCCGAAAGTGTCTGTTGGGTTGGCACGAATCGAGACTGGGATTTGTCACTTCGTGTAAACGGAGAGGTATCTTTGGGCCCACTCGGTAGGACATCATCATAATGTGCACAATGTGACCAAGGGGTTGATCACGGGATGATGTGTTACGGAACGAGTAAAGAGACTTGCCGGTAACGAGATTGAACAAGGTATCGGTATACCGACGATCGAATCTCGGGCAAGTACAATACCGTTAGACAAAGGGAATTGTATACGGGATCGATTGAGTCCTTGACATAGTGGTTCATCCGATGAGATCATCGTGGAACATGTGGGAGCCAAGATGGGTATCCAGATCCCGCTGTTGGTTATTGACCGGAGAACGTCTCGGTCATGTCTACATGTCTCCCGAACCAGTAGGGTCTACACACTTAAGGTTCGATGACGCTAGGGTTATAATGGAAGTTTGTATGTGGTTACCGAATGTTGTTCGGAGTCCCGGATGAGATCCCGGACATCACGAGGAGTTCCGGAATGGTCTGGAGGTAAAGATTTATATATGGGAAGTCCTGTTTTGGTCACCGGAAAAGTTTCGGGTTTTTCCGGTAACGTACCGGGACTACCGGGAGGGTCCCGGGGGTCCACCAAGTGGGGCCACCGGCCCCAGAGGGCTGTATGGGCCAAGTGTGGGCGGGGACCAGCCCCAGGTGGGCTGGTGCGCCCCCCACCAAGGCCCAAGGCGCCTAGGGCTTGGGGGAAACCCTAAAGGGGGCACACCCCCTTGCCTTGGGGAGCAAGGCAACCCCCCTGGCCGCCGCCCCCTCCTCAGATTGGATCTGAGGGGGCCGGCCCCCCTCTCCCTTGCCCCTATATATATGTGGGGGGTGGGAGGGCAGCCGGATCACAAGTTCTGGCGCAGCCCTCCCCCTCTCCCAAGTACTCCTCCTCTCCCGCGGTGCTTGGCGAAGCCCTGCAGGATTTCCACGCTCCTCCATCACCACCACGCCGTTGTGCTGCTGCTGGATGGAGTCTTCCTCAACCTCTCCCTCTCTCCTTGCTGGATCAAGGCGTGGGAGACGTCACTGGGCTGTACGTGTGTTGAACGCGGAGGTGCCGTCCGTTCGGCACTAGGATCTCCGGTGATTTGGATCACGACGAGTATGACTCCTTCAACCCCGTTCTCTTGAACACTTCCGCTTAGCGATCTACAAGGGTATGTAGATGCACTCTCCTTCCCCTCGTTGCTGGTTTCTCCATAGATAGATCTTGGTGACACGTAGAAAAATTTTGAATTTCTGCTACGTTCCCCAACAGTTGTATCCGAGCTAGGTTTATTGTGTAGATTCTTTGCACGAGTAGAACACAAAGTAGTTGTGGGTGTTGATGTTGTTCAATATGCTTACCGTTACTAGTCCAATCTTGTTTCGACGGTATTGTGGGATGAAGCGGCCCGGACCGACCTTACACGTACTCTTACGTGAGACAGGTTCCACCGACTGACATGCACTTGGTGCATAAGGTGGCTAGCGGGTGCCAGTCTCTCCCACTTTAGTCGGAACGGATTCGATGAAAAGGGTCCTTATGAAGGGTAAATAGAAATTGGCATATCACGTTGTGGTTTTGCGTAGGTAAGAAACGTTCTTGCTAGAAACCCATAGCAGCCACGTAAAACATGCAAACAACAATTAGAGGACGTCTAACTTGTTTTTGCAGGGTATGCTATGTGATGTGATATGGCCAAGAAGAATGTGATGAATGATATGTGATGTATGAGATTGATCATGTTCTTGTAATAGGAATCACGACTTGCATGTCGATGAGTATGACAA
>NW_021291986.1:0-1209 GCF_002162155.2 Triticum dicoccoides
TACCGACGCCAGGAAGGCTCCACGCACGTGTGTGCAGCTTCGGACAAGAGGAATAGGCGGCGAGGAACGTGCCAAGGGCACTGTGGCCGCGTGACTGAAACTGACGGACGGAAGATGACACTGAAACTGAATTTTCTGAACTTTGAACAGTAACAGTGCCCACCAGGTGTTCGACCGAATGAAATTGGCCTCTGGTGATTTTTCCTTGAGCTGATTTTTGGTGGAGTGGCTTCTCCTTGCTCAAGTAGGCTGCATGATTTTTGTTGGAATTTTTGGAGCAGTGTGGATATGAATTTCACCAAATTTGGCAAATCTGGTCCAAACTTGCAGAGACTGTATTTTGAAAAATTTGAGAAGAGGAGTGGATCAAGATGGTTCTGGGTTGTGGGTTCAAAGGACAATCCAGGAGAATTGGTTTGAGTTCAAAACTCAAATGAAAAAGTGTACTTGCTTTGAAAATCCCTCAGGCTCCAAATAATTTTCAGAACTGAATTGAGGGAAAAAATAATTAGAATAAAAATCCAAAACCAGTTTGGATTAGTTGGGACAGAGAATTTAGGTTGATCACAAGGGGGAGGGGAGGTTTTGGAGGGGTTTTATCTCATGGGCAAAAATACAAAGCCAAGGGTGGCTTCAAAGATAAGAAAAACCCAAATTTTCATAGAGCTTCACTTAAAAAAATCTCTCCTCAAAACCACAAAGTTTTTGATAAAAACCAAATAAAAAATTTGGAGTGTCACAACACCTACCCCCTTAGGAAAAATCTCGTCCCCGAGATTTTAGCTGATCCTTAAATAAGTGTGGATGCTCTGTCCGAAGAAAATCCTCGCTTTCCCAAGTTGCTTCACTGTCGGTGTGATTGCTCCACTGGACTTTGAAAAACTTGATGGTTTTCTGTTGGGTCCTCCTTTCAGACTCCTCTAATATTCTTATGGGACGTTCTCGATAAGTGAGGTCTGGCTGTATGTCAATGTTCTCATGAGATACTTGTTTCTCTGGGTTGCTTACGCACTTCCTTAATTGAGAGACGTGGAACACGTCGTGAATGTCGGACAAGTCTTCGGGTAAGTCTAGCTGGTAGGCTACAGTGCCTCTTCGTGCCACTATGCAAAATGGTCCAATGAATCTTGGTGCTAATTTTCCTTTAATCTTAAACCGTTGCAATCCTCTCATCGGGGATACTCTCAAGTATACGAATTCACCGGGTTC
>NW_021291987.1:0-584 GCF_002162155.2 Triticum dicoccoides
ACACGTAAACACATCCCAGGATTTGTTAATCGTGGAAATCACTCTGGGACCCCAAAACAGTGAGAAATAGTCCATGAAACGGGCCAGAATCGGCCAAAACTGCGAGTGTTGATGACCGACACATAGACGCATCTCAGGGTTTTATAATCGTGGAAATCACTCCAGGACCCCAAAACAGTCAGTAATAGTCCTTGAAACGGGCCAGAATAGGCCAAAACTACCACTGTTGATGACTGACTCATAGACACATCCCAGGGTTTGTTAATCATGGAAATCACTCTCCGACCCCAAAACAGTGAGTAATAGTCCATGAAACGGGCCAGAATTGGCCAAAACTGCGAGTGTTGATGACCGACACGTAGACGCATCCGAGGGTTTGTTAATCGTGGTAATCACTCTGGGACCCCAAAACAGTAGTAATAGTCCATGAAACAGGCCAGAATCAGCCAAAACTGTGAGTGTTGATGACCGACACGTAAACGCATCCCAGGGTTTGTTAATCGTGGAAATCACTCTGGGACACCAAAATAGTGAGTAATAGTCCATGAAACGGGCCAGAATCGGCCAAAACTGCCAGTGTTGGT
>NW_021291988.1:0-4778 GCF_002162155.2 Triticum dicoccoides
AGCAACATTCAAGCACATAGATCACGACAGTTTCATTAAGACTGACATTCAAGCACAATATTCAAACACAAGCACATCTCAGCTGCTACACCAGAAAAGATAAAACCATAGGATTATAAATATCACAACCCATACATTACAAACCTTCCCCCAAATAGAAACATGTTCACTTAACTATATTTACAAACCACACGATAAAGCACAAACCAGAAGTTCAACTTTCACCACACATGCAGTTCACAGGGATATCCTGGACCATAACGAACAGCAAAAGGGACGGGGATGGGGAAAGAAGAGAGAAGCATGCTCCTCTCTTTATGGATTCTTGCCTATACCAGTCGCAACACTGGAATGATCAACCTCCTCTCCAATGCTATCGCTTTCGGTCTCTTCATCGACATCTCCAGTAGACATTGCAGCATCGTTGGAAAGGACACCAGCAGCAGCTGGAGAATCTAAAACAACAAAAACTGTTGCTTGTGCTGCACTAGGAAGAGCTGGAGAACCAGCATCAAGAACAACTGATGGCTCTGCTGTAGGAGACTTCTCCGGGCCTACAGCAACACTACCACCAGTCTCAACAGCAGCCTCGATGGGATCTTTCTCCAAAATGATATCTCCAGCTGTCTTTCCCTACTCAGTATCAGAAACCACAATGCCAATGGACGACTGAGGTTCAGTTGGGTCCACCCTGTCGGAGCAGCCGGTGCCTGACACGGACTTGTCTGCAAACTTCTCTGGAGGAACACTAGCATCATCATTATGCAGCAAGAACAGAAAGTCATTACAAATGGGCACATAGTGATAAAATGCACAAACAAGTAAAATAAAAAATGACACAAATGGACAAGAAAAATGGTACTTTATTTTCACTACCATGAACCTCATCAACCAATACATCACTCGCGAGAGCAAGTTCTTGCACAGCGGCAGGTTCATGCATAGGTAAAACATCCTCCTCAACCCTAGCACCATCATCAACAACCTACAAAAAACTTCATGTAGAACACAAATGCCTAATCAGCAGAAGTTCACATTACATAATCAAAAGAAGGTCAGCTATGACCACTAACACATAATGGAAGGACAAATACAATAAACATAGAAGGTCAGATATCAAACTACTCTAATACAAAAGGGAACAAAAAGGACCAGTCATGGAAATCACAGAAGTTCAATTGCTGTAGCCCCTGAAATTCAGGTACTGTAAATAGAGAAGGTCACCTAGGAAACACTAGTACTAAAAAGAAAAAGTTTAGGACACATGAAATCAATGAGGGTCACCTATGACTAAAACACAGTAATAATTGAAAGCTAACAATGAACATTAATGCAAAGAAATATCAAAAGCCAACATAAACAAACCTCTTTGGTATGCTCCACGTCGCCTCCTTCGCGACCCAAATGAACAGAATCTTGCCTCTGAATCTGTCTCACAACAACACTTGCCTCATGTTCAAAAGGCCTGCAACGAGCATCTTGCATTTCCTTGAACAACTCGAAACTAGTCCAGAGGTGGGAAGTTCTCTGGTGAAGCTCATAAAGAAATCTAGCTTCAATTGACAAAACCTCCTTCGAAGACTCAGCATCAAAATCGTGGCTGGGAGGAAGAATCCCATCCACGCGACTAAGATGCTCAACAGTTGTCGGAACACGGGCCATCTCCGCAGAAACAGTTTCAAGAAGATCCTCAATCCTGACCAAGGAAAGATTGGCAGCATCAAACAAACCCTTGAAAGACACGCCACCTACATCACTCACACGGGCAGAAGAACCTCCTGGATCTACAGGGGGGCACCAGTATTGACATCTCGGGAGAATTCAAATCTTGGGGAAGTTCCACTCCCTAGGCCGGCGGCATGAGGCATAGTAAGAACAGGACGTTTGATACGCCTAAAGAACACAACCTCAGCCTGTGTCTTCCACTACATACAAGAACAAAAGTCAACGTGTTAGAAAACAAATGAATGAACATGGAAAGAAAAATATAGAATATAGTACCAGAAGTTCAAGTTAAACTACGTAGGAAAGAATGATGCATAGAAACACTCACAGACAGTTTCCCAAATACCCAGTTGGCTGGGTGATCATCACTCTTATTGACCAAGTCAGCCGCAGCAAGCTCAAGAAGCTTGGCCTGATTCATGAAATTGATGTGAGGGGTCCTCAAGTCAGGATTAGGCGTCTTGCCAATGATAAGGCAACCCAGATACATAAGAAGCGGCGCGATGGCACAGCCTGTGACAGCTTTTCCTCTGCTAGTCCCTTGCTGATACCTAACAATAGCCCTTCGAATTTCATCAACAACCAACTGGCAGTAGTCCATATCTGCCATATCTTCAAAGACAAGATTCTCAGCCATTGCTGCCTCCCTCAACACTCGTGTAGATGTACCAGGAATAACCACCTTCATGAAAAGAATCAGGTAAAACACCTGCAGAGCCAGATCATCCCTCGTCTCATCCTTCACAAGTTCCCCGAGGATATTCCGCAGATCCTTTGTCTTGCTGTCGTCACTCCTAGCGTAGCCAAGCTTGCCCTTTAGCCTCATAACAGCATCATCATACCCATCATTCGCGGGCTTAGGAAGGGTACGACTACCCTGAGGGAATCTGCCATGGAATTGACACGAGAGATGTCCTAGGGTGAGGACTTAGTCGTGAGGCCAACACATCTATGTGGTAGCTTGAGAGGGGTTGAACGAAATCGAGAGACGCAACACAAGACAGGGATTTAGATAGCTTCAGGCCCCAGGAAACATCATCCGGTAAGAACTGAGGGAGTCCTGGACTAGGGGGTGTCCGGACAGCCGGACTATCATCGTCAGCCGGACTCCAAGACTATGAAGATACAAGATTGAAGACTCTGTCCCGTGTCCGGATGGGACTTTCCTTAGCGTGGAAGGCAAGCTTGGCGATACGGATATGTAGATCTCCTACCATTGTAACCGACTCTGTGTAACCCTAGCCCTCTCCGATGTCTATATAAACTGGAGGGTTTTAGTCCGTAGGACAACACAACCATTACAACAATCATACCATAGGCTAGCTTCTAGGGTTTAGCCTCCTTGATCTCGTGGTAGATCCACTCTTGTACTACCCATCGAGAGGGCCCGAACCTGGGTAAAAACATCGTGTCCCTTGTCTCCTGTTACCATCCGCCTAGACGCACAGTTCGGGACCCCCTACCCGAGATCCGCCGGTTTTGACACCGACATTGGTGCTTTCATTGAGAGTTCCTCTGTGCCGTCGCCGATAGGAAGGATGCCTCTTCCCGTCTTTAAAGACGGTATCTTTGCCGAAGGAGCTTTGGCCGCCGGCCAAACTATCCGGCTGGGTGACTTCCTCATGACCACCTGTTCGGCCACCGCTTCGACGACGACCTCTCAGGTCGTCAAAAGCAATCTTCACGTCAACTCGGAATTCGCCGAGCAGTTGGATCCAATAGAGCTTTCGTCCGTAAACGAGCTCTTGGATCGCATCGCCACCCTGGGAGTCGCTACAGACTACAATCAGATTGGGCTTAAAACCGATCTGGGAGAGATTAACTCTCCCCAGGTTACCCACCACGTCGCGGTGGTAGAGGAACAACGCGGCGACTCTTATCCTATATTGAAAACTAGTCATGTCCGGGCTTCCGAACCCTCCATGCCGGACTCTCGCAGGGGGACGGACTTCGATCAAGCACTGAACCTAAAGTCAGGCGTCGGACCGGACTCGTTGGACGACGTCCAATGATCCAAGCTTCCAAATTCGGAAACTACTCGGCCCTGGAGCCTCGAGATGGGTAGGGTTCCGGACTTAATTCCACCCACCCACCCAGACATATGCGATCTATATCAAATCCGGCAAGAGCACGCTGAAACAGTACATCATTATTGGGCCTGATTCCTCCTGGTTATGGACAGGATAAAGGACTGCCGAGAGGAAAACACAATTTCAATTTTCTGCAATAATTGCATGGACGAGGGAATCTTGAACGCCGTCAGACGCCGTGAAAATTACACGCTTCCCTGACCTGGCGTCCATAGTATGAAAGTACTGTGCGATGGAGAGTTTCCGGAAAACCGAAACTAAGTTTTGGGACAATCCGGCCCCGAATATAGCCCTAGTCCATAACAAAAGGGTGCAGCACACTCAGGCACCAGGTACAGAAACCAAAAAGTAGAAACCCCATAAAGGGCAAGGAACCGTACTGGAGGGATGGCTCGGCGGACCCTGTAAAATTCACAATACTGAACATGCCACCCCAACACATAGCCTTCGAGCATGTTGGATATTGCGGCAGGTGGCCAAAAGTGGCGAGGAGCTTCTAGCCCCAGAAAACCACTCCAACAGTACGAGTACGGTGTCAACAGTCTTCGAGACTTTCACATCAAATAATGTGCGAAAACAAACAATCCGCAGTCTCGCCGAAGTCTACCAAGTAGCAACAACAAATCCATGGAGCGACACGGCCATCACCTTCAACGCCAGTGACGAACCTAAATTCCGAACAGCCCGAGCACCAGCCGCATTGGTCCTCAGTCCAATAGTGGACGGCTTTCGTCTTACCAAGGTACTCATGGATGGCGGCAGCGGACTAAACCTCATCTACGAGGAAACTCTTCAAAAAATGAAAATAGACTGGAGCCGCATTGAGCGAAGCAGCACAACCTTTAGAGGAATAATCCCTCACCGGGAAGCGCGCTGCACAGGAAAAATCACACTTGATGTGGTGTTCGGCTCGTCGGACAATTACAGGTCGGAAGAAGTCACGTTCCAAGTGGCCCCATTCAG
>NW_021291989.1:0-4778 GCF_002162155.2 Triticum dicoccoides
AGCAACATTCAAGCACATAGATCACGACAGTTTCATTAAGACTGACATTCAAGCACAATATTCAAACACAAGCACATCTCAGCTGCTACACCAGAAAAGATAAAACCATAGGATTATAAATATCACAACCCATACATTACAAACCTTCCCCCAAATAGAAACATGTTCACTTAACTATATTTACAAACCACACGATAAAGCACAAACCAGAAGTTCAACTTTCACCACACATGCAGTTCACAGGGATATCCTGGACCATAACGAACAGCAAAAGGGACGGGGATGGGGAAAGAAGAGAGAAGCATGCTCCTCTCTTTATGGATTCTTGCCTATACCAGTCGCAACACTGGAATGATCAACCTCCTCTCCAATGCTATCGCTTTCGGTCTCTTCATCGACATCTCCAGTAGACATTGCAGCATCGTTGGAAAGGACACCAGCAGCAGCTGGAGAATCTAAAACAACAAAAACTGTTGCTTGTGCTGCACTAGGAAGAGCTGGAGAACCAGCATCAAGAACAACTGATGGCTCTGCTGTAGGAGACTTCTCCGGGCCTACAGCAACACTACCACCAGTCTCAACAGCAGCCTCGATGGGATCTTTCTCCAAAATGATATCTCCAGCTGTCTTTCCCTACTCAGTATCAGAAACCACAATGCCAATGGACGACTGAGGTTCAGTTGGGTCCACCCTGTCGGAGCAGCCGGTGCCTGACACGGACTTGTCTGCAAACTTCTCTGGAGGAACACTAGCATCATCATTATGCAGCAAGAACAGAAAGTCATTACAAATGGGCACATAGTGATAAAATGCACAAACAAGTAAAATAAAAAATGACACAAATGGACAAGAAAAATGGTACTTTATTTTCACTACCATGAACCTCATCAACCAATACATCACTCGCGAGAGCAAGTTCTTGCACAGCGGCAGGTTCATGCATAGGTAAAACATCCTCCTCAACCCTAGCACCATCATCAACAACCTACAAAAAACTTCATGTAGAACACAAATGCCTAATCAGCAGAAGTTCACATTACATAATCAAAAGAAGGTCAGCTATGACCACTAACACATAATGGAAGGACAAATACAATAAACATAGAAGGTCAGATATCAAACTACTCTAATACAAAAGGGAACAAAAAGGACCAGTCATGGAAATCACAGAAGTTCAATTGCTGTAGCCCCTGAAATTCAGGTACTGTAAATAGAGAAGGTCACCTAGGAAACACTAGTACTAAAAAGAAAAAGTTTAGGACACATGAAATCAATGAGGGTCACCTATGACTAAAACACAGTAATAATTGAAAGCTAACAATGAACATTAATGCAAAGAAATATCAAAAGCCAACATAAACAAACCTCTTTGGTATGCTCCACGTCGCCTCCTTCGCGACCCAAATGAACAGAATCTTGCCTCTGAATCTGTCTCACAACAACACTTGCCTCATGTTCAAAAGGCCTGCAACGAGCATCTTGCATTTCCTTGAACAACTCGAAACTAGTCCAGAGGTGGGAAGTTCTCTGGTGAAGCTCATAAAGAAATCTAGCTTCAATTGACAAAACCTCCTTCGAAGACTCAGCATCAAAATCGTGGCTGGGAGGAAGAATCCCATCCACGCGACTAAGATGCTCAACAGTTGTCGGAACACGGGCCATCTCCGCAGAAACAGTTTCAAGAAGATCCTCAATCCTGACCAAGGAAAGATTGGCAGCATCAAACAAACCCTTGAAAGACACGCCACCTACATCACTCACACGGGCAGAAGAACCTCCTGGATCTACAGGGGGGCACCAGTATTGACATCTCGGGAGAATTCAAATCTTGGGGAAGTTCCACTCCCTAGGCCGGCGGCATGAGGCATAGTAAGAACAGGACGTTTGATACGCCTAAAGAACACAACCTCAGCCTGTGTCTTCCACTACATACAAGAACAAAAGTCAACGTGTTAGAAAACAAATGAATGAACATGGAAAGAAAAATATAGAATATAGTACCAGAAGTTCAAGTTAAACTACGTAGGAAAGAATGATGCATAGAAACACTCACAGACAGTTTCCCAAATACCCAGTTGGCTGGGTGATCATCACTCTTATTGACCAAGTCAGCCGCAGCAAGCTCAAGAAGCTTGGCCTGATTCATGAAATTGATGTGAGGGGTCCTCAAGTCAGGATTAGGCGTCTTGCCAATGATAAGGCAACCCAGATACATAAGAAGCGGCGCGATGGCACAGCCTGTGACAGCTTTTCCTCTGCTAGTCCCTTGCTGATACCTAACAATAGCCCTTCGAATTTCATCAACAACCAACTGGCAGTAGTCCATATCTGCCATATCTTCAAAGACAAGATTCTCAGCCATTGCTGCCTCCCTCAACACTCGTGTAGATGTACCAGGAATAACCACCTTCATGAAAAGAATCAGGTAAAACACCTGCAGAGCCAGATCATCCCTCGTCTCATCCTTCACAAGTTCCCCGAGGATATTCCGCAGATCCTTTGTCTTGCTGTCGTCACTCCTAGCGTAGCCAAGCTTGCCCTTTAGCCTCATAACAGCATCATCATACCCATCATTCGCGGGCTTAGGAAGGGTACGACTACCCTGAGGGAATCTGCCATGGAATTGACACGAGAGATGTCCTAGGGTGAGGACTTAGTCGTGAGGCCAACACATCTATGTGGTAGCTTGAGAGGGGTTGAACGAAATCGAGAGACGCAACACAAGACAGGGATTTAGATAGCTTCAGGCCCCAGGAAACATCATCCGGTAAGAACTGAGGGAGTCCTGGACTAGGGGGTGTCCGGACAGCCGGACTATCATCGTCAGCCGGACTCCAAGACTATGAAGATACAAGATTGAAGACTCTGTCCCGTGTCCGGATGGGACTTTCCTTAGCGTGGAAGGCAAGCTTGGCGATACGGATATGTAGATCTCCTACCATTGTAACCGACTCTGTGTAACCCTAGCCCTCTCCGATGTCTATATAAACTGGAGGGTTTTAGTCCGTAGGACAACACAACCATTACAACAATCATACCATAGGCTAGCTTCTAGGGTTTAGCCTCCTTGATTTCGTGGTAGATCCACTCTTGTACTACCCATCGAGAGGGCCCGAACCTGGGTAAAAACATCGTGTCCCTTGTCTCCTGTTACCATCCGCCTAGACGCACAGTTCGGGACCCCCTACCCGAGATCCGCCGGTTTTGACACCGACATTGGTGCTTTCATTGAGAGTTCCTCTGTGCCGTCGCCGATAGGAAGGATGCCTCTTCCCGTATTTAAAGACGGTATCTTTGCCGAAGGAGCTTTGGCCGCCGGCCAAACTATCCGGCTGGGTGACTTCCTCATGACCACCTGTTCGGCCACCGCTTCGACGACGACCTCTCAGGTCGTCAAAAGCAATCTTCACGTCAACTCGGAATTCGCCGAGCAGTTGGATCCAATAGAGCTTTCGTCCGTAAACGAGCTCTTGGATCGCATCGCCACCCTGGGAGTCGCTACAGACTACAATCAGATTGGGCTTAAAACCGATCTGGGAGAGATTAACTCTCCCCAGGTTACCCACCACGTCGCGGTGGTAGAGGAACAACGCGGCGACTCTTATCCTATATTGAAAACTAGTCATGTCCGGGCTTCCGAACCCTCCATGCCGGACTCTCGCAGGGGGACGGACTTCGATCAAGCACTGAACCTAAAGTCAGGCGTCGGACCGGACTCGTTGGACGACGTCCAATGATCCAAGCTTCCAAATTCGGAAACTACTCGGCCCTGGAGCCTCGAGATGGGTAGGGTTCCGGACTTAATTCCACCCACCCACCCAGACATATGCGATCTATATCAAATCCGGCAAGAGCACGCTGAAACAGTACATCATTATTGGGCCTGATTCCTCCTGGTTATGGACAGGATAAAGGACTGCCGAGAGGAAAACACAATTTCAATTTTCTGCAATAATTGCATGGACGAGGGAATCTTGAACGCCGTCAGACGCCGTGAAAATTACACGCTTCCCTGACCTGGCGTCCATAGTATGAAAGTACTGTGCGATGGAGAGTTTCCGGAAAACCGAAACTAAGTTTTGGGACAATCCGGCCCCGAATATAGCCCTAGTCCATAACAAAAGGGTGCAGCACACTCAGGCACCAGGTACAGAAACCAAAAAGTAGAAACCCCATAAAGGGCAAGGAACCGTACTGGAGGGATGGCTCGGCGGACCCTGTAAAATTCACAATACTGAACATGCCACCCCAACACATAGCCTTCGAGCATGTTGGATATTGCGGCAGGTGGCCAAAAGTGGCGAGGAGCTTCTAGCCCCAGAAAACCACTCCAACAGTACGAGTACGGTGTCAACAGTCTTCGAGACTTTCACATCAAATAATGTGCGAAAACAAACAATCCGCAGTCTCGCCGAAGTCTACCAAGTAGCAACAACAAATCCATGGAGCGACACGGCCATCACCTTCAACGCCAGTGACGAACCTAAATTCCGAACAGCCCGAGCACCAGCCGCATTGGTCCTCAGTCCAATAGTGGACGGCTTTCGTCTTACCAAGGTACTCATGGATGGCGGCAGCGGACTAAACCTCATCTACGAGGAAACTCTTCAAAAAATGAAAATAGACTGGAGCCGCATTGAGCGAAGCAGCACAACCTTTAGAGGAATAATCCCTCACCGGGAAGCGCGCTGCACAGGAAAAATCACACTTGATGTGGTGTTCGGCTCGTCGGACAATTACAGGTCGGAAGAAGTCACGTTCCAAGTGGCCCCATTCAG
>NW_021291990.1:0-905 GCF_002162155.2 Triticum dicoccoides
CCTCCATATATACAGCCCTTAGGGCATCGTTTAGACTTTGGGTTTTGTTTAGATTAAAAGTTCGCCATAGCTGCAACTTCGCGTACTTCGTTTGTGTTCAACGACCAGACAAAGGCGTCACAGAACCCCACCTTGATCAATAAAGCTTTCATCTTATATTCGCAATATCCAGATTGCAATCTTAGTTTCTTGCTTGTTCTTCGTTTGCTCGCAGGAAACAGACCCTCGTGGTCAGGTTGATCGTGCTCCGGCGTGGTCAATAACCTCTCGGAGTTGGTTTAGCGATTGCTAAGGCGCGACGTCCTCGCACGTTCGTAGTCGGATCGTCAAAGTCGACTTCCACCAAAGCGATATCCATCATCTCATCGAAAGACGGGACACCTTTGCCTCTATCAGACCGTGATGAGGACATCAATACCATTGTTACGCCCACAGCCCCTCCTGCTATACATACTGGACCAATTACTAGAGCTCGCGCACGCCAACTAAATTACCAGGTACTTTCGTTTCTTGGTAATGATTCTAATGTTCATGAGAATATGATGCTGCCTAAATTGGATACATTTGTTTTGCTTACAAATGAAGGGCCTAGCTTGGAGAAGGATGAACATTGGAGCAAGAACAAGCATGGAGATGATGGCATGCACAAGGGGAACAAGAACAGAGTTACAAGTGATGATTTCAGGTCTTTGAAGCCTCCATAACGAGTGCATGAAGCCTTGGACGAAATATACAAGATGTCACTTCATAAATTTCGTCCAGAGGCTATTATAGGTGCTGCGTCACCTTTTTATTGGGCCAGGCCCATGTAATTTCGAAATACATAAGTATAGGCTATTTTTAGAGTCCGTATGTGTGGGGAAACAAGAGATAGGGTTGATTTCGGACCCCTCCACCAAGGGCCA
>NW_021291991.1:0-1243 GCF_002162155.2 Triticum dicoccoides
AAAGGGATGTCTAATCTAAGTGGGAGTTCATAATTTGATTAGAACTTTATTATCATGAACTTAGTCTAAAACCTTTGCAAATATGTCTTGTAGATCAATGGCCAACGCTAATGTCAACATGAACTTCAACGCGTTCCTAGAGAAAACCAAGCTGAAAGATGATGGCAGCAACTATACGGACTGGGTCCGGAACCTGAGGATCATCCTCATAGCTGCCAGGAAACAATATGTCCTAGAAGGACCACTAGGTGACGCTCCCGTCCCAGAGAACCAAGACATTATGAATGCTTGGCAAACTCGCGCTGATGATTACTCCCTCGTTCAGTGCGGCATGCTTTACAGCTTAGAACCGGGGCTCCAAAAGCGTTTTGAGCATCACGGAGCATATGAGATGTTCGAAGAGCTGAAACTAGTTTTTCAAGCTCATGCCCGGGTCGAGAGATATGATGTCTCCGACAAGTTCTATAGTTGTAAGATGGAGGAAAACAGTTTTGTCAGTGAGCACATCCTGAAGATGTCTGGGTTGCACAACCGTATGACCCAGCTGAACATTAACCTCCCAGAAGAGGCGGTCATTGACAGAATCCTCCAGTCGCTCCCACCAAGCTACAAGAGCTTTGTGATGAACTACAACATGCAGGGAATGGAAAAGACCATTCCTGAAGTGTTCTCGATGCTGAAGTCAGCAGAGGCTGAAATCAAGAAAGAACATCAAGTGTTGATGGTCAATAAGACCACTAAGTTCAATAAGGGCAAGGGTAAGAAGAACTTCAAGAAAGACGGCAAAGATGTTGCCGCGCCTGGTAAGCCAGTTACCGGGAAGAAGTCAAAGAATGGACCCAAGCCTGAGACTGAGTGCTTTTATTGCAAGGGGAAGGGTCACTGGAAGCGGAACTGCCCCAAATACTTAGCGGATAAGAAGGCCGGCAACACCAAAGGTATATTTGATATACATGTGATTGATGTGTACCTTACCAGTACTCGTAGTAACTCCTGGGTATTTGATACCGGTGCTGTTGCTCATATTTGTAACTCACAGCAGGAGCTGCGGAATAAACGGAGACTGGCGAAGGACGAGGTGACGATGCGCGTCGGGAATGGTTCCAGAGTCGATGTGATCGCCGTCGGCACGCTGCCTCTACATTTACCTACGGGATTAGTTTTGAACCTTAATAATTGTTATTTAGTGCCAAGTTTGAGCATGAACATTGTATCTGGATCTCGTTTAATACGAGATGGCTAC
>NW_021291992.1:0-1167 GCF_002162155.2 Triticum dicoccoides
GAGGTGGGGTGATGCCTCCTACATCACGCCAAACCATCACGTCTGGCAGAGCAGATCTCACAGGATAGAGATCGCGCATATCTGAATATCCAGCTTGCACCGCCGGTGCGAACCGAGTCAAAGTGGCCCAGTGGTCAGCACGGGTATTGAAGAGCTCTAACCTTAAGGCCCGATTTTCACGGTCCTTATCCTCGAGCATCTCAGCAGTGGTGCGAGTCCGTGAATCCTCCTGAGTGGGGTCAGCATAGATAGCCTGGAGATACCCTTGCGCTCCCGGAAGTGATCCTGGCATATACCGGAAATCAGAGTCCCGAAATAACCCAGATCTGACTCGCATAATGGTCATCATAGAGTAGGCGGCGTCCTGCACAGCCATCTCAATAGTAACCCCGAGTCCATAGGAGCAGTGAAGAGGCTCGGTAGATCCAGGATAAGATGGAAATATCCTGACAGCGCAGAGATACTGGCTTTGATTAAAATCTCGGAATTGCTCTTCGACCGTGTACTCGGGATACCAGCGGTATCCAGCCTCAGTCATTACCCTGACCAACTTAGCAGTATGGCCGGGTACATCTAGGCATCGAGTCAGGCGAACCACTTGATTGAGGTCGCGAGTGGCCATCTGAAAGCACAATCATAATGCAAAGGCATTAGAATTTCTAGCAAAATTTCGGCAGCATAACAGCTGTAAATGCTCAAAAAGGATTTGAGACATTTGACAAAGGATTTCGTAACCACTCATCATCATCATATCAAAGTTCTGAAACCATTCTGGCAACATAATGTGGTAGTAGAACTGAACTAGGCTGGTAACCATCAAACTTATAAGGTACTACTGATTAGTAACTCGTGATCCTGATAGAGAGAACAGATCCTAATTCCTTAACCCCCGGTGGAAGAATGGACTGACTCAGATCAGAAAGTCATAAGGTATAAGGAGTAAAAAGAGCCTTACGTTCCATCCCACAAACAATTCCCCTACATATAACTAAAGAATTTCTAGACTCAACATCGACCAGTTTGGCTTGGAGAACCTACAGGCAGTCCGGCTCTGATGCCAACGCTGTCAGGACCCCGACTCGATGTCACATCGATCTAGCTGGTAACACCTCATATCACTTTGCGGCCTCACGCACGGTATCCCCACGGGTGTCGTCTTACCTTTTC
>NW_021291993.1:0-1111 GCF_002162155.2 Triticum dicoccoides
GTGCTTTATTAGCTCTATTAATATCATCTTTCAAAATGGAATCAGGAGTCATAGGAAGCAAAGTAATATTTTTATCCTTATGAACAAGAGTATAGTGATTGTTTCTACCATGGTGTACAGAATTTTTATCAAATTGCCATGGTCTACCAAGTAATAAGGAACATGCTTGCATAGGTACCACATCACAATCAACATAATCAGCATATGTAGAGATACTAAAATGCACACGAACAGTACGTGTTACCTTAACCTTGCCGCTGTTGTTGAACCATTGGATGTAGTAAGGATGTGGATGTGGTCTTGTGGTGAGAGAAAGCTTCTCCACCATCTCCATGCTAGCCAAGTTGTTGCAGCTCCCTCCGTCTATTATGACGCGCACATAACGTTCCTTCACAACTCCCTTGGTATGGAACAAATTGTGCCTCTGATTTTGCTCAGCTTGTGTGACCTACACACTCAAAACACGTTGAGCAACTAAACATTCATACCTGTCAGCGTCTTCAGGAGCCATGTATTGCGTCTCATGATCAGAATCATCTCCACCATGTTCTTCACCTGTAATAAGAGCCAATGTCTCCTCATCATAGTCACTAGCGGACTCATATCCACCATCCGCGGTAGCAATCATCACACGCGGAGATTTGCATTCCCTCGCATAATGACCTCCTCCCTTACAACGACGATAAATAATATCACTTGTGTGCCCTGTTGATGCCATGGAAGAAGAAGAACGCTGTGCAGGCCCCGCAGGTGCGCTCTTGGCAGATAATGGTGGTTGTGCCTGTTTTCTTGTATCACGGCTGGAGGTGGCACCGGATGGAGGTGCTGGTGCAGTTGAAGTAGAAGATGCACGTGGTGTCCATGATGAAGGTCGGCCTGCAGAAAAGTTAGTTCGCCCCAATGCTTGTCGATCCTGCACTTCACGTTCAGCTTTATAAGCAAGATGGAATAAACGAGTGATATTAGTATACTCCTTATAGTCTAGAATGGTCTGAATCTCTCTATTTAATCCACCCAGAAAACGTGCAAGCATAGCTTCATTCTCCTCAACAATACCACATCTAATCATGCCAGTTTGTAATTCCTGATAATATTCTTCTACAGAATTTTT
>NW_021291994.1:0-795 GCF_002162155.2 Triticum dicoccoides
GTGGTTTGGCCAAGTTTTCCATGGCGCGCGTCAACTTCCGTCCACGACGGCCGTCGGCCAGTTTTTTCCGTGTCCACGTACAGCCCGTTCACGGGTCCGTGTAAGGGTCCGTCTACGCGGCGTGTGCCACGTACGTGGTTTCGCCCAGTTTTCCATGGCGCGCGTCAACTTCCGTCCACGACGGCTGTCAGCCAGTTTTTTCCCGTGTCCTCGTACAGCCCGTTCACGGCTCCCTTTAAGTGTTTTTGCCTGGTGATCCATGGGGCGCGTCCACATCCGTCCATGATGTATGTCAAGCACTTCTTTCCCGTGTCCCTGTACAGCCCGTTCATGGGTCCGTGTAAGGGTCTTTGTGATGAGTTGCACACATGAATCGCTGAAGTATCTTGGTCGCTTGTCTCAAATAGTTTTGAGTGTGCTCGCGACTGGCCTTATCGAGTGATTACGTATTTCATTCAAGGGACTTTACCATTTTGTCTTGTCCATGACTGGTATAGCCTGATGAAGGCATCCGAATGAATCGGTCAAGTATCTTGTTCACTTGGCACATATACTTTTGAGTGTGCTCGCCACTGGCCTTATTGAGTAATTGTATATGTCATATAAGGGACTATACCATTTGCCTTGAGCATGACTTAGCAGTGTAGCCTCTGACGACGGCATCCGCATGAATCGGCCAAGTATCTTTTGCATTTGGCACATATAGTTTTGAGTGTTGTTTCCACTGGCCTTATTGGGTCCAAGGGTATGTCTTACAAGGGACTTAGCCATTTCTAGTCCTCATGATTTTGCGGT
>NW_021291995.1:0-1508 GCF_002162155.2 Triticum dicoccoides
ATATATAAAGCAGGTTTAAAACGGCCATTAAATGGTGGTATAGATACATTAACCTGATCATGTGCATTTGGATGTTTGTGCACCTCTCGTGACGGTTGTGGTATTTGCAAAGGTGGTGGCACGTCTCCCGCGATCGACAAAGCCCATGAATTGACTCTGGATCCTGTCATGATTAGTAGAACAAGAAACAAAATCCAAAAATAATGTTCCTATAACTACTAGGATGTGGTGGTAAAACGCTCACAGTAAAGCAAATATCAATGTCTTACAAGTTCTTACCATGCAGCAGGCGGTGATCGGCAACCAGCGGTGTCAAGTAACTCCGAATATTGAGTAAAGCGATTGCCAGGGGAGCGTACGTATACACAGTGTAGAAATATGTGGAGCTGGGTTGGCTATATATGGTAGCAAAAGATTAGCAATAATCAATTCAAAGATGCAATGTTGAATAAACACTCAACGACGGTACTGTGCTGGTCCTAGGCTAGACCGGACTAGAGACGCGAGCCTAGAACACTAATGAGGTCACGGCGTAGCACAACTAGCATCAATGAAGGATACTAAGTAGCTCTTGACAGTAAGATATAAGTGAAGATCACAACGACAGTGAAGATAATGATGTGAAACAACAGCCAAGCTGTTTTACTGAACAGTGCACAAAACAGATTCCAATCCGAATTCAACTACAAGATTGAGTCTAAAAAGATCCGAATTTTGTTTTTTTTTCTCTTTTTTTTCCTCACACTTTTTTTTTCTTTCTCTCCTTTTTTTCTCTGACTTTTTTTTTCTCTCGTTTTTTTTCTCTCTTTTTCTCCCTCTTTCCAAAACAAACTAGATCTCAACTATTATTATGACAATGAATGGTGGGTAGCACGTGGTGGATATTGATGGATGGGTGGTGGACAGCGGAAGAGATAATGATGCAGCGGTGGCGTGACTAATGTGAACAGAACTCGAAACTCTAATAGAACTAGTGATAGAGGCGAGGGTGTCCCGATCTTTCGATGAGATGATAACTATCGATTTGGTGGAGACGACTTTGACGATCCGACTACAAACGTGCACGACGTTGCGCCTTAGCAATCGCTAAACCAATCTCCTGAGGTTACTGATGATGCCGGAAGCACGATCAGCCTGACCATGAAGGTCTATTCCTGCAAGCAATCGAAGAACGAGCAAGAATATGATAAAGCAATCTGAATATTGCAAATATATATGAGGTATTGATAATGGTGGGGATCTGTAAGCGGTCTTGGTCTGGTCGTTGGACACAAACGAAGTACACGAAGTTGCAATGGCTAACTTTTAACTAAACAAATCCCAAGGAAAAGCTACTAGATGGATCTACTTATATAGGAGCAAGGGGTGGCGGCCAAGGAGGTGGGAGGACGTCCCAAGGCAGCCTAAAACTAAATCTAGGTCGTACAAGGCCAATGGGCCCAAGTGGAGGTGATGTAACACCTTTGGACTTGTAGTTTGACTCGGATTCTGCTGCAGCATCAGATTGT
>NW_021291996.1:0-967 GCF_002162155.2 Triticum dicoccoides
GCGCGGGGGCGAGGCCGGGAACGCTCTGTGGCCGGCGAATCAAGCGACGACGGCCGTCGGTGCAGAGGAAGAAGATGGCGTCGGTGACGGTGCTCCAGGGCGTCCGGCGTCTTGTGGCTCCGTGGTAGGGACGGGAACGTCACGGCGGAGCTCGGGGGCGCGTCGGAGAGGCGTGGGGAAGGCGGTGGCCGCGGTGGTGCTTGGCGGCGTGCTGCGGTGCGCTCGGGGATCACAGGAAGAGAGGGAAAGAGAGAGCCAGGGGAGGGGGAGCGGTCCAGAGGGAGTGAGAAGGGCCAGGGGCTGCGTGGCGTTGCGGACGGAGTCCAGGGCGACGAGAGGAAGCAGGAGGTGGCCGAGGCAGCGTCGGCGCGTGCCACGCCTCGCCTCTGTTCGTCCTCCTGGCAGAGGAGGAAGAGGACAAGGGGGAAAGGAGGTGGGCTGGGCCTGCGCAGGTGGGCTGCACAGTGTTGGGCTGTGGGTGGCTGCCAGGTAAGGTCCAGGTAAATTCTGTGTTATATTTTTCTGTTCTGTTTTGTTTTTATTTAATTCTTTTGCCACTATTTTGAATTTAAAAATAATTCAAACAATGCCAAAAACTCCACTGAATATTTTATATTGCTAGATGGACTTTTCCAAAAGCTTATAAAATATTTCAGGGATATTTGAAATTATATTCTAATTATATGAATATAATTCAAATTCAAATAGCTAATGATTTAAATTCAAAGTCCCAAAAATAAATCCTTAAAAATGTTCAATATTTTGGTTGGGACCAGAACCCTTACCAAAATTATCAAACATTTATGAAGAGCCCTTTTGGAGCAATGAATGAGATTTCTAGGGTTTTTGCCCCTCTTTTATTTAGGGTTTTGAGGCTTCCAATATTCCTCAATTCAAGTTTCAAAAATATAGACATGATGCACACATGAAGCTAACCTAGAGCAATGCCTGAAGCTAGGGATGTGAC